>NC_068371.1:29309314-29574314 GCF_023724105.1 Carassius gibelio
TTGCTCTAGATTGACAAGAACCACATTTCCATCTTTCACTTAATCTTACGCCATTTTTTGTTCTAGGTCTCTCCCATGAGACTGTGCTCTTTATTGTGATGGCCTTAAAGTGGCTACAGCCACATCCATGACTCAGCAAATCACTAGAGCAGGTTTGAGTAGACTCTTCCTTAACCACAAGACTTGGCTAAATACCAAGATTCCCTCCATAATTAAAGTGCAAGATGCTGCTATTCATTCTGAAGACTGTACGGCAGTATGGTAAGATACAGTGTGACTCATCTTAATGTCAGAGGTGGATAGACTCCCCAGCTGAGCCTAATTCCTCTCAAGGTTTTTCTGTCCATTACCTAAACATGGTTATGGTTTTTTATTCCCTTCACAGTTGTGACAGTCACTAGGGGCTTTTTGTGAAAATCTACTATACAAACACAAATTAACTGACCTAAATGCTGTCTGGATAAAAATAACATTGTCAAAGTTTATATACTTATTAAATGTTGTTTGTGTGTAATTGGCAGCAAGCAGAATACTGATGTGTCTAGTGTATGGAAGTGGATCTTAAGGGCCTCAATTAGCTGAACTGGTTTTATTTCACAATAATCATATCAAGCAGTACTCTAACACGTCTTACTTACTATATGCATGAATGATTGTCAAACAAAAAAAAAAGTTAAATATATTAATGCAACCAACACATTGAAATATTAAGTTAATTTACACATTAACACTGCTGAAACATCATTGTTGGGTGGCAACACATGGCATGTCAAATGGACTATTGCTCTATTTAGAAATATACAACAAGATTGTATATTTATATTTATGTATAAAAAAAAAAAATGTGATTCTTACAGCGCCCCCCCACCCCACCCCCACCCACAAACACACACACATATATACATATATATGAGAAAGAAAAAGTTTAAAAAAAAAAAAAAAATTCCATATTGGAACCTGTTGAAGCTGTAAGTCTTTCAAGGGGGGAATTCTTATTTAAAACCTCTGACCTTGCACTCAACCAAACCTCCACAAGATATTTCCAGTCAATAAGCGCTCACTCAAGTATGAGCCATGAAGTTATTCCTGAAGGGCTGTATTTGCGTATTTGCTTACATGCCCGCTGAGTGTTTCTGCACCTTGTCACGCTTGATCAGCTCTCACTCCTGCCTCTTGTTTGCATCACACCTCATGAACATGGCTACCAATGCCGCCTGTCTCGCTCGCTACCCAGAATGCAATAATCCACATCTCCTCATTTGCATGCAATTTATTGTGAACTTGTCAGTGTCGTGGTTGCCTCCTGTCTGTTCTCTCATTTCAAATGAAGGCATCAAAACAGCATCATTCATCGTACGTCATCTGAAACTGAGAATTTACAAAACCGAGCCAGCAGTGATTACATTTCTCCTGGTTCCATTCAGCAAGCAAGAAAAAAAAAAAAGAGTCAGAAAAAGAATGATTTGATGACAGGCAACATTAAAGGCCCAGTCAGAAAGTTTAAGATGTTTAAAGTGATTTGTTTGTTTTGCGATGGCTAGCGAAATATTGATGGCTTGCGATAATATGCTGTCTAGGGACACAGAGCTTGGTCAGATTAGTTTTTAAAATAACAAAATGGTCAGCATTGCCTTTATTTATTATTTATTTATTTTTTTTAATTACACATTTACACACCCTGATTTGGTTGATATCATCTTTTTTTGATTACAGATTAGCTCTTAAGACACAATATGGTGGTTATATTTATGCAACATTCTTCAAAGATAGTTAAATTGGAAGATACTGGCTGTGTTCCTACGGCATATGAGTGTGTATGTCACTTTTGGCTGTGGGTGTCTAGCTTACTCTTGACATAGCACAAGCTTGCCAAGCCTTCATGTTTACAAGTAGGTCACACTTTAGCATGAAGCCAAGGTGTATCAAAAAACAAACACCACACTGTGTGGTTAAAGCAGTTAATCCAAATGTCCTGAGCAAGCCAAAATCACTTCCAGAGTTTTGAAGCAGATGGAGACAGTTACCACACTTCAGTGGCGATGAACCATGCGAGCAGAGAGAACAAAAAAGGTTGGTCGAGATTAAGTTTTAAATGGTCTGTGAGCACATCTGAAAAAATGAAAGAGAGAAAAAAAGAGGGAGACAAAAGAAATTTAATGGGAAACTATAGCATGAAGCATAAAAGCTTTTAAGTGAAAGATGGAGAATAAAACCGAACAGGACAAGATGTAATACAGAACAGTAAACACACACATTTGAACCTATCAAAACAAAAACTTGTTTGGCTTTAGCTTCTACTTGGTGCTGAAAGATTATTTGATAGCAGGAAAACGTCTGGGGCCACTATTTTTAATCTAAAATTAATTAGGGGAATTTAATTTAGTCTTGAAAGCAACCATGCAATCATTAACATTAGAGGCAAAACTGCACAGCACCAATCTTTTGATCAGCAAGAGACTGCTATTAGGAACAAAGGGGGTGTCAGTGTTCATTTACTTTATAATGCCATTGTCGAGTCTTTGAAATGCCATTTAAGACATATGCACTGGAGTTTAAACCTTCTACATTCACCAAGCTCCCCAAAAGCGGAACATGTGTAAATTCAGAGAAGATTTTTCCAATGCAACACTGCTGATGCCATTACGGCCGTGAACTTTACCACATCAAATTTACACATACACTACCTGCTACAGACAGAAGTCTTGAGTTTGGGGTTCAAAATATTATTTAAATGTATTGAAAAAAGTTTCTGAAAAGTAAAAATGAATAAATATATACTCAAGTGATATCGTAACTCCAACCGTTTGTATAACTCTGCTTGCAGTATTTCTAACAGCAAGTGCCATGGCCAAATTCACTAACATTAGAATTTAATAAAAAATACTGATTTTGTGTCACAGAATGTAGTTTTAAGAGTTTGTTAGGCTACAATGTACTTGTTTAGACTTCAAATCTATGGTTTGTCATCAGCAGCTCTTCAGCGCTCATGAACCCACCGAGAGCAGCCTCACCTCGGACAGATCTCTTGGAATTTGCCGCTGGATCTGATGTCTCTATAATGGTTTAACATGAGTACATGTACTGTACATGTATATGTAATTTGCTGTATTTCTAGATCACTTGTCAGATGTAAGTAAATGTATCCATGTCAGGTGGAGTACTGGTGCTGTTAAAATAATACAAGGACATAAATGTTTTTTTGTTTTTTTATGCAGATAATAGTATTTGCAAAGGGGGAAAAACTGCTAACAGTTTCAGGCTTTTGAACACAACTGTATTAGGCTTAATGGCAATCCACTGGTCAGATACACTTACACATTAAGATCCTGCATTATTTATTCAACACTTTAAACATAGAAATCCATCCATTGACTCGTTTTGACCCATCTAAATCTATTCATTGATGTTGCTATAATAGCTGCTTTAAGCCATGAAATATTTTCTGCCCATTATGAATGTAGACGGGCCGCAACGTGCTAACCAGAAAGGCTAAAACAAGCTAGGCAAGCAGATTTCTGCTCCCTTGATGCCATGTGTGTGTGTTCCTCTCATCTCCTGCCTTATTTCAGGAAACATGACCATCTTCATCTCATCCAGTACACCGAAAACACGAAAATGCTTAATTCATAGCATGCAGCTTTCAGTGTTGCCAAGCTACTTATTATTTAATATAAATGATTTAACATAAACATTGTTGTCTGTTTGTAAATGGTCAGAAAACTAACTTCCACACGAGCAAGACATTGGGAAACCGCAAGGGAAAGCGGGAATTAATTCTAAATTCATGGCCACAATATGTATTATTTTTCTCCTGCATGTCATGTCTAGGGCTCTGTACAAATACATTTGAATTCCTCACCTTGTCTAACAAGCACAAATTGTGTAAATATTAAATGTGAATGGCAAGAAATCCAAACCTGTGACGCAGCAGGTTACAGTACTGAAAAATGGTATCAACGCTGCTATAAAAGCAGGATATTTATATCTTTTTAAAGTTTACATTTGTCATGTGTGTATAAGTGTTGAATAGACTGAAAAACCATTTCATAATCGATGTTATCTCGACTGCTTCATTTCCACTTTAAAGTAGCAAAACTACATCAGGTTACCCTTTAAAAGGCTAAAAGCTACAAACAAAAAGTTAAATGCCTTCAAGCCACAATCACTGTGAAGTGCAAATAATGTTTCTACTATATAGTGACTATAGTGCTTATACCTTAAAATTAATCAAGTTTAATTTGGCCAAGATTCAGTTACATATCAAGGTAAAAGTATTTCATAACAGAGCTGTAGAGTATGTACTGTAGCTGTTTTGTCTCAAATGGCCTGTGAATCACTTAGTGCTCTCCTTAAATATTTCTGTCCTTCAGCTAAATGCCTTTACCCCTCTGCTGGTGTGAGGAAAACAAGACCTTCTCCATTACTTATGAACGTTTTGTTTTACTTGGTGTGAAAACACTGATGTGGGATTTGTGTAGAATTAAGCCATTGGTCTGAGCTCACGAGATGTCAGACGGGGGAACAAGGAAATCAATACGCTGCCCATCAGCAAGGCTTAAGTGCAACGTTTAATCGCACAGCCAGGAGAATTCAGAACACAGGAGGAAGTGAAGCCCGCGGGTGGCCTAGAGACAAAGAGTTTAAAGCTGTATATGTGGAAATAAATAAAACGTAGACAAAGATATGAGTTCAGAAAATGATTTTTGCCGCAAAGTCTACTTTGTGAATATTATGTGATGTTTTTATGAGAAGAACAGGAACATTATATTAACTATATGGCACCAACAAAACAGACAGGGTAATCTCATTTTACTACCTTATGAAAGCTATATCTGATAAATATGCAAACATTTATACATGATAGGATAGTGGGAGACTCCAGCAATATGAACCTAATCTCATGGCACATTACTTCATCAGAATTTCACAGCGTTTATAAAGTCAAAAGGGTATCTGCTTTATTTATAACTGAAAACACATTTAAGGCAGAAAACCGGTTTAACCCGGGTTCTTATTATGGTTATATTATATTATATTATGGTTTGCTGGTCTTAGAAGACCAACGGTCTGGTTTTTTATGGCTGGTCAGACAGGGAGATCAGCTGAAAACCAGCTTGTAACAGTAGCAATAAGGTTCATTTTTCATTGTATTACTCATTTTCTTTAGAAAATGAAGTGAGGAGAAATAAAAAATATATATATTTGTTTGCTTGTAGTATTGGTCGTAAAAAAAATAAAAAATGAAAAATAAAAACAAATTCAGCACGGACGCAAATTGATCATAACTGACACTAAAAACGAATCAGTATATTAAAATGATTTTCTGAAGGATTATGTGACACTGAATACTGAGGGGGAAAAACAGAAATAAACTATATTTCAAAATATATTTTCACTAGAGTTTTGATCAAAATAAAATGCAGCCAGTGTTAGCATAACAGTCTTCTTTCAAAAGCCTTAATAAAGCTTACTGAAAAAAGCTTAACCTTTTTCAACGCATTTCTACTTCATTATTTTGATTAACAGATGGATCAAACACACTGAATAAATCTAATGTGAGGACTTATAGGAAAAAGTAAACCATTAACTCACCTATATATCTCAATTAGAAATCAAGTGATTTTCTGGGATACCGTTATGAAAGATCAGCAGAGATGATGGATGCTATGAATTTCACTCTTACTAAGACACCACACAAAGGCAGCCAGGGATTTTTCTTAGACTCCCACCGGTCAACCTCAAAAGTCTGAAACCTGTCCAGTTAAAACAGTGGGACATCCCGTGATGTGACAGGAAGTAGAGCAGATGTGTTTCTAAACCAGGCGGCAGAGACTGGCCAATCAGATCCATGCAATCTGTGTCTGTTGCTTCAGACGTGCCAACCTCAAACTAAAGAAAGCCATGTGCTCTTTCATTTTATTTTGTAACCAGCGAATCTCAAAAAGAAATGTCCAAGCTTCCAACCCCCCAACCATAATATTTGTCATATGGTTCAAAAAAATAGGCTTAATAGGTGTAAGGCACTTTACATTTAATTTTATTTTATAATATTTGAATCAGAAACATGAATTTTGTGGGCCATATTCAAGAAACACCCGCAGAACTAATTTGTGTTCAAACTGTCATTAAAAAAAAACATTCTTACATATATTTTCAACTAAACAGGACATTTACATAAGAATGGATTTATTTGCTCTGCTCATGTTTCAAAAGCAAGGCCCAATGTGTGTATTCTGAAAGAGTGTGTGTGTGTGGGACTGACAGAGTGACTGATGTGAGAAGTGTGTATATGGGTAACAGTTGTGTTTAGCAGATTGCATACAAATCAATTGTCAACCTGCCCCCCACCAAAAAATATAAAATTCTCCCGAGCAAGTGCGCTAGCAAATAAGAATCCCCAGGTTAAACAACATCCATGCTTCCAGAATACCGCACGATTAGTCACAATTTCATTAGATCAAAGGCCAATAGCAGTGGAACTTGGCAGGGTCCTGCTAATCAGCAAGTAACAGAGAGCAATTCTGCATCACTCTATAATTTTCAGTTTCACGATTTGCTCCCAAGAACACAAGAGGCGAAATGAGAGAAATCTTTCCAATTCACTGGCTCATTGATTTCTCTCCAACTCCAAATGCCTTTTTCCTTTCTCACTGTTATTTGAGGTATCATTTTCGGCCGTGTCAGAGGGTGCCATTCTTGTCTGCTTATTGGAAATACTGAAGGTCATTTTCCGTCAGGACCATGAACCATATGGATTATACAGAGACCGCATACATAGAAAACACTATGAGTGCTTTCTGCTGGTCTGACTTATATTGTGGGTATGATGTTACATTATATGCTGATCTGGGATTAACATCTTCCACATGAATCCTAATGCACAAACACTGAAATACTGGCACACGGTTGTTTTTAAATGCTTAGTCTAGCCGAATAGGAAAATTCTGTCATCATTTACTTACCCTCATTAATGGTGACTGATGCTTTCAAACTTTTTAAAAGGATGCAAAAGCAGCACAAGCATCATAAACCTGGTCTACACAACTCTAGAACTTTAGACTTTATGACTTCAGCAGAATATGAGTCATTGGAACTACTTTTATGATAGTTTTATAGTGCCTTTGAATCCTTTTTTTAAGCTTGAATGCTGAAATCCACGTTTATTGTAAATTAAAAAATTGTTCTGTTCCACAGAAGAAAGTCGTAAAGGTTTAGAAGGACACGAGGGTGAGTAGATGATGTCAGAATTCTCATTTGGGGATTTACACCTTTGTTTCTCACCTGTGCTCCTGGTCTTTCCGTTTCTGTGCAAGGTATTTTTTCTTGACTTCTTGGAGTTCATGGGCCAAGCGTTCGATCTCGTACTTGTAGTCTTCTGACTGTGACTCGTGCATGTTGAGCTCTGCTGTTAGGACCTGTGAAAGGAAAGGAAATGGTGGACACATTTTGTTAGCACAGTCCAAATCTGTTTGGACAAGCAATGTTTGAATCCATTAAAATACTCAATACTTAACTCGGTTGCATCAAACTTTGCATGGCAACCAAAACAGGGTCAACTGCACAAAGACCTTCGTGATTTAATTATATGCAGTGGTACAGTACATATAATCACTTGTTGTAATTAAGTTAAAGTATTTTTAATAATAATAATAATAAAGATGTATCTGGTCAATTATATGTTTTTAAGGAGAAAAATAATAGCCAAATGTGGTTAATTGAAAAATGTTTTAAAAATAGGCTTAATTTTCTTTATGAAACATATTTTTTTGTTTAGTTAAGAGCTGAAACAGCCTGCAGTTGGGTAGATCAACTATATTGCTTTGCAGACTAATTTTTTTTTGTTGTGATTAACAACAGCAAATATTTTTGGTACTTTTTAATTAATTTCATTGGAATCTTTTTCATTGTATTATATATTGAACATATTATATGTTGCTGTTAATTAAAGTATCATTTTATGAAAGCAACACATTCTGACAGTGACTGCAGCATGATTAAGTGCTCCACATAATGTCTGATAATCACGGTAAAATACTGTAACTCACAGCCTCAAGCAGCTTATTTCTTTTATATGCTCTGCTTTGATGCTTCCAGTTATGTTGCAAACCATCTACGTAAATATTGCAAAGCATCTAAGAGCCCGTCTGTCAATTACTTTGAAATGTTTCCTAAAGCTGCGCTCGCCCTTCAGTAGGCGCCTTTTTGCTATAAATGTGTCCTAGTTGTACAGTTGTGATCTATTACTGAGGATGTGTTCGGGCTTTACACGGTCACCTCATCTCTCCCTCCGAGCAAGGAATGGAGTGATTTCCTCTGCGACATCTCATTGATCTCTGTCAATCTTTGCACATATCAGTCAAGCTCTAATTGTCATTCATCCAATGTGCTCCAAACCACCCACATAGTGCAGGTGACCCAACAGCCCAGAGCTCAGTAATCAAAGGAACAGAGAGAAGAGAAATGCTAAAGAGAAGAAGGAAGATAGACAGAAAGTGAGAGAGGATGGAAAGAGAGAGGAAGTAATAAATGAAGAAATCTTGGATGTGCTGTGCTGCAGAGCTGGTTTCGGATTGGATGATTTGCAAAAGGGTATTGCAACTATTTTTTTCTTTTTACAAAATTAAATACAAATAACTGTCACACACATTTTTGATCATAGACTTTATAGTGCACGATTCAAACTTAAATTTTTATAATTTATTATTGAAAACATTTTGTAACATGATATTGAACATTTATATGGTAATGCAATGTCTGATTTTAAAATGGGTTTCAAAGGATGAATTTTGAGATTTTATGTTTTCAAGTGATGTATAATTTCCGATGATTTCTTAAATGTGATCGAGAAAAATGCAACAACAAAGTATTTTTTTTAAACAAAAGTGAAAACTCCTGTTATAATGTAGATTTTTGAGGGTGCACTCTTGTCATAAATTAATCTATTACTTTTCCTAAATAATTTTTAACAAAAAACATCGGTAAAATATATATTTGGGAGTCTTAGACCTTTCTAATGATATATAGTTTGTCAAGATTATATTAGATTTAATTGTAATATAGTGAAGTAAATGTACAGGACAGGGTGACAGTTAAAGGGTTAAATAAGATAATAATAAAAAAATCAATAATCAATTCCAAATCAATATTCTAATTTCAATATATTTATTAAATTAAAAGAAAACTTCAGTTCCAAATCAGTATTATTTGGCACTCTAATTGTTTAGTTATTTACAATAGTAATTATTTTTGGTACTTTTAAATTAATTTTATTGGCTTCTTTTCATTATTATTTTTTATATGTTCTTCTGTTCACAAAATTGAATGAAAATACAGATAATAATAACTAATAATAATAATAATAATGATTATGATGACTTTAAATTAATTTCAAATCTGCCACAACTTATTATCACTACCATTTTATCTTTATTTTTATTCATTTAAATTTGTTTTCAGGAACAACTGAAAAATTTGAGAAATTTGCATTGTTTAATCCACGTTTGAACTTTAAAAGTGTTGCACTTTTGGCACATAACATTTTTAAATGAACACAATTCCTCATCTGCTATGAGCTTTTCATAGAGCGTATACTAATATTCAGACTACAGGGTATTTTACAAAGACAAAACTCCGGAAACATCTTCCAAACATGCATGGAGAGTCAAAAGGCCGGTGTTAATTAATGTTCATTTCCTAAAGGGTCTGGAGCAGGAGGACATGCTTCATTCAAAACAAAGAATGGGAAGACTTTTCTGTTTGGCTCATTAGTAAGGCTTCTGTTCTAATGTTAATTACGCTGAGCTTTGTTTATTTAAAGCTTTGCCAGTGATGCCTGTGGTGCGTAACTCATTTTAAGCTTGGCAATAAATGATCAGAAAGCCCCCTATGCCTACCTTCGGGCCATTATTTTTAAGTTCAAGGGCGCCAGAGAGTGTTATACTCCACGCTACAGATACTGTATTCTAATAGATCAGCTCTGAATTTCTGCCAAGCTAAGGGGTTTTGAGACTTCTGTTACATCCATTTTTGTAAAGAATGGCGAATGTAACAGAGCATTTTCTACTATCCTGACTGCAGAGGACGGTTTGCCTGGTTTTCAGATCCAGGGTTTCCAGGATTCTAATGTTAGCTGTTATACAAAAAACCTGATAAAAACGCACCTCAAAGATAACTCTATATCAATGCCATATGGGCATTATAAGGTCACCTAAGGGACTAAATGAAGAATGAAGAGACTTATAACTTTTTAACTGTTCCGATCTCTGCCTCTTGCCTATTTAGTAGGACAGTACGAGGCAGCTTAAACCGAACTGACTCTTTAAAAACGACATTAGTGCACGCTGTCTCCAGATGGAACTGAAATCTTAATTAAGTGGTGAAGTAACTAATTATTCATTTTGTGGGATGGTGAGAGGGGGAGTAAGGAGATGAGGATGATGGGAGAGGAGTGAGAGGAGGAATGATTGATGCCAGAAAAAGCCCCCAATGACATATCGCAGAAAGAAAAAAGAAATCATTATGCTAAATAATTTAACTAAAAATGTTACTTAATATATAAATTATTTAATTATAAATTATTTATTTTTGTGATACAACTTTTTTTTATTATATTACTTTATTTAAGTGAAGAGAAGAGAAGAGAAGAGAAGAGAAGAGAAGAGAAGAGAAGAGAAGAGAAGAGAAGAGAAGAGAAGAGAAGAGAAGAGAAGAGAAGAGAAGAGATGTTTTTTTAGAGGACCTTCAGTTGTTTGGTCTTTTCTCGGAGTGTTCGCTGATAAACCTGTAGTTTTTCCACTGCCTCTGGACCAGGCTGCCGAGCAAGGATGTGTTTCAGCTCAACATAGAGTCGCTCTTTCTCCTGTAACACAAAGTAAAACAAAATCAGATTAATTATGAGCACCAAATTTAATTTAATTTAATTTAATTTAATTTAATTTAATTTAATTTAATTTAATTTAATTTAATTTAATTTAAATTCTTTTTCTAAATAATTTTTAAATAATTTGTTATACAATTTTTTTTTAATTTGATGTTAAACATGAAGTATCATAAAGCAAAACATTTAATTTAATAAAATGTAAACAAATAAAAATTAAATTAAATTAAATTTAAACAAATAGTACTTAACATGAACTCTTCAGTATTCATATTTTACTTATTACTTATATGTTATTCAAAATATCTTCGAATGGAATTGAGGAACAGTTCACAAAACTACAAACTTTACTCCAATATTTTCAAAATTTGTCGATATTTTTCACTTGAAAGGACTTCAAAAGAGATATTTGTTAGTTCATTGTTAGTTCAGAGCATGATCATTAGTATTATATGATCAAAAGAAATGATGCTATTTTTCAGTATCACATCACATGAACAAAAGCTACAGCTGGATTCAGGGGATTGACAGCTAATTCATTTAGTAAGCAAGTGTGAACTATCCAACAGTTTGGAGGAAAGAGTGCTGGATAACTAACACTCCATCGCAACACTGACCATGTAATAACACACACACACACACACACACATATATGGATCATCGATGTTGCTAATTAAGAGAGGAAGTACTGACCAGTTTAAACTCATCAATGCTAATAAATGCAGACTGTCTGGTGTCTAAAATGATATAAAGGCTCAGAATTTTCCATGACATATGAATAATGTGCCACAGGAGAAATCATAAATTCAGCGGGTTTAGGACAATTGAAAGAAGATCATTCATGATCAAAAGGACCAGCATTCACAATGTAGACAAACTCTTGGCCTCAACAACCACAAAACAGTTGTTTGTCTCAAACACATTACTTGCCACAGAACACAGCACACACACAAACACACACACACACACATTATAGATTTCTTGCAAAGCTGGAAGCTTAACACATTTTCCTCTGAAGCTCCCAGTATTTTTCTCAAGACATTTTCTGTCCTTTTTCTTTCCAGGGTTTCTTCACAGCCACGGTGGCCGTCTTTTCATAAATTCATCAGTGGTGAAGTGAGTGTGATAGAGAGCGAGTCAGCGAATGAATGATTTAGGACTGAGAGGCATCTGCTCTTTAATACACTGACTTCTATAGGATCACAACAAGGCCGAGATCAAACCCAGTCTCAGACTTCACCTTTCACCAGCTCCGTTTCTCGCACAAACATCTGCACTAATGGCACTTTATCAAAGAATGCATCCGAAAACATTTCCACGGCCCTACGTGGGCTGAGCTTTGATAACACTAATGCAGTTACACGTGTCCTCGATGAAGACACCGCAATCTGTGTGTTCATCTCAGTCTCATGCTTTTTCCTGTCTGTCTTACTATATTTATTATGAATATCACACCACACACTGTCAACATGACAAACATTTTGGTGCTTCATTTCTCATAGGAGACGTCTTATATCTCCGAGTTTAGACTTTTGTGATGCCTCTTGAATACAGATCTTAAATGGATCGTTTCTGGTTCAGTACAAGATATGCTCTGTCAAATTACTTTTCTCTGACTGTTGATCACAGACCTTCCTGTTTGGGCAATTGTCGGGGATTTCTTCTGAAATTGTAGAAGGGTCACATGTTCAAATGACTAGTTTCACGTATTTATCTCTCCATATTCTCACTCACTTTCTTTCTTTTTCACTGCATTTCCATCTCTCTCCCCCAAAACTCATATTTAACAGCATGTCTACTATTCATCCTCTTAGCTATCTATCGCAAGGTTGTGGGCTCGATTCCCTGGGAACACATTATAGGTAAAAATTGATAGACTGAATGCAATGTAAGTCACTTTGGATAAAAGCGTCTGCTAAATGCATACATTTAATTTTAATTTAATTTAATTTTGTCTAAGTAGTATTTTTTAACTTTGCTTACAAAAAAAGGCAACAAACAGGAATAGCCTCATTCTGACATCATTTCCTCTATGCCTGACTGAATAATAGAAGCCTATGTGACATGAAGAACACTTAAAGTAACCAGAGTAGCTCTGCTGTCCCTGTTCAACACGATCGTCAGACAGCGAGTGCGATTTAAAAGCAAACAGATGTTCTGTGTGTCACTCCATTCAGAGATGAAGAAGACTTGCTGTGACTGACAGTGACGGGAACATGCTCAATATTCACACCCCCACAACAGTTTTCTCTGCCAAAGGATTCGGACAACAATTGCATTCCGACCTGTCTTACGACGGAGACACCCTCTCTCTTGAGAGCTATAGAAGATTTTGACAATCACAAAGATGTTATTTTGCTGTTTCTGCTGTCATGACAAAGTTCCATCACAAATGAGTGGAGGCAAGCCTTTGTGACGTCAAGCAGTGGGTCTCAATTTACTGGGTCACAGGTCTCGTAAGGTCAAAAACAGCACAAACAGAAAAAGAAACAAATAAATAACAATGAATGCAATAGATATCTTGAATTGTAAAGCTGGCTTTAAAGAAATGAACTGAGCTATGATCAACTTTAAGAAAGAGAACTGAATAAGTCCAAATTATTTCTATGGCAATCCAGTGCTGACCACAAACTATAATATCAACAAATTAAAGTTGTATTTCAAACTGATTATTCCTTTAAATCTTAAGCTTATATATATATATATATATATATATATATATATATATATATATATATATATATATATATATATATATATATATATATATAGTAAATTTTAAAGTGCTAACAAACAAACTCATGTCCCTGTGCTAATTTTATGCATCTATTAAAACCCATTACAATGCAAAATGTAAAAAGGAAAAAAATAAATGTTCAATTTATTACATAATTATTTATATTTTAATATATTTAAAAATGTATTTTTCAATTTTCAGCATCATTACTCCAGTCTTCAGTGTCACATGACCCTTCAGAAACCATTCTAGCTGCTCAAGAAATATTTTATTTTATTATCAGTGTGTAAAACAGTTGTGCTGCTCATTATTTATTTATTTTTTAAACACTGCATTTTTTTGAAGTCGGGATTATTTGATGAATAGACAGTTCAAAAGTACAAAATTCACAGAATACTGCCACCTCTGACTTTTGACTAATGCATCCTTGCCAAACAAAAGCAGTTTCTTAAAAAAAAACACATTACTGACGCCAAATTGTTGAACTTTAGTGTACTTCAACCTAATTAAATACAATTTTGACACAGTGCCTTTATGTGCAATTTCTCTTTACTTATTGCACCTCTAGTTCAGCTTTCCCTGACTCTAAAAACAAAATCACATGATTCAGAAACTGGTTTGTGTGTGTGTGTAAGCAGCGAGAGAGTTAGGGACTGGAGAACAGCATTCAGCGTTGAAGGAAGTGCTCGCCCATGAGCTTTGGAAATAAGAGGTCACAACCTTACTCTAAGTGCTGGATCTGTATTGCCTTCCTTTCTGTTTTACCCAAATGAAAACTTCTGCTTGGAAAACTCAATCTAACTCTACAGCACCTGATGCAAACCTTTCGCAAGCCTTACGACTCATCTGTGATATATTGTATATAGTGTTATATTACATTAACTGCAAGGCATAATAAACTAAAAATAAACATAATAAACTGTTTGTTGCAGGTAAAACAGACCTTCCTGTCATACATCAGTCTGTAATACGGTGAGTCACTAGGCCATTTCTTGCGGCCGCTTTGCATGAATAAATAGTTAACCGCTAATCGCCTGTCCAGTTTTGCCTCCACGAATATTAACTGGTATGATATGTTCCATGCCTCTTTTATTATTGTACTGCCTCAACGCAAATAATGCCACAATTAGAGTCTGTATCTGTGTGAAAATCAGCGCCTGCTCTTTGTTTTCCATAAAGTGCTGCATTGTGAATACTTCAAGATCTATACTGGTATTATATTTAAAATGGAACCTGTCTTGCAGGTCCACAGAAGTGCAGCATTGTCTTGACTGCAATGGCTTTTTTGCTGTCGTGTTCTAGACGGTATTATATTGTAAACTTTGTCACTGCAAACAGCTACAAAACAATAGGACAATGTCCTGCTGTCTAACAGCTGTGGTGGGGCTGTTTTAAAAGGCATCGAAGGCAGCTCAAGACTCACATAGCACTCGAGCTGAGCTGAGCGACTTCATAATTACACAAGAAGTTCATTTCTGGAGTCCATCGGCATATGTATTGATTTATTGAACTGAAGTTGTGAGAAATACTATACTGTTGATTAATTTATACATTCTAAGAGTTCATAGCTGCACCAAACAGAATTGCAAGAAAGTAATTAAAATGACAGATATTTCCAAACATACAGAAGCACAGGCCACGTACACACCGGAGTGACAGCTACATTTAAATGCAGAAGATTAAATTATCATTTCATGTGTGTACAGAACACGGCTCACTCCCGAAATTGCCATGAATGCCACAGCAATGTTGTGGCCTCTCGGAGAGAGTTCTTCTACACTACTACAGCTTCTGTATATATCAACAGTGTGTTCTGAATTGAGTTTAGGAAGAAAAAGTGAATCTAGTGATGACATGAAACAAAATCGAACACGCGATTTGTGATTTGATATGTCCCACGATTGAGATCCCGTCTGTTAAACTGTATTGATGTAGGCATTGAAAATAACCCTGATGTTAATGGCATTTTGAAAGCCAATTTTATCATTTCAGCTCAAGATCCGAAGTGAGAAAAAATAACTCTTAACACCATCAAACTGAATATCACAGTCCATGTCTACCCATCTCATAATGGTGAAAGTAAAGCAGACAGCTTCACTTAGATCATTTTTGTCTGTCTCTTTTTTTTCCCCCTCTCAGTTCTATAAGGTTTTTGGTTAGTTGCTTTGGTGCCACCATTATAGTATTTAAACAAACCCAGTTAAAAATCTCAAATATAGAAGCAAGAAGGCAGAACCAGCAGCACCTTTCTCCGTTCATAACCTAATAAGAGATTCCAAGTGCACTGATGTAAACAAATGTTGCTCCCTCAAGAAGCTCTACTTGAGCACCTGCTACATCTGTGAAATCAAATTTGTTTCTAGTCTGAGCAATGAACAGCATGGACCACTTCATTACAGTTTATGGAGGGCCCTTAGAATACTAGCCCATACACAAGGACGAAGAGAGGAAAATGACTGTGGCAAGTAACAACGCAAGTAATGTATGGCTAAATGTATAAATGACAGACTCGGCTTGTTGTGTAATAATGAATTGAATGGCAGGGAGATAATGACTCTCACATAGAGTTAGTGAAAAAAAATCATATATTAAGTAAACTTCAATAATAATAATACATTTAAACAGTTTTCTAATTAATTTACACCTGTGACGATGACAAAGCTGAATTTACAGCACCCGTTATTTCGGTCTTCACAGTCTTCATTTAATATGCAAATTTGGTGCTGAAGAAACATTTATTTATTTATTTTATAGTTTTATTGTGGAAACTATGTTTTTTTATTATTATTTTATTAATAAAATAACAGTATTTATTTCCAGCCATATATATTATAAATGTGTTTACTGTCACTTTTGATAAATAAATAAATACATACCTCTTGACCGCAAATGTTTGAACAGTAGTGTACATGATTTTTATTTGTCTATTTTCTATTCCGTGATTAGCATCAATGAGAGCATCTTCTTACCTGTAGCTGAAGCTCCTTCTCCACAACCTCCTGAGTCTTAGCTATCAGTCTCCGCTGAAGAGAATGAATCTTCTGAATCAGTTCAAAACTGCTTGGATCACTCGCCTACGAAGAAAAAGAAGCGAAATCAAACTGTTTTGGAAGAGTGTATTATTTCTATAACTGGTTCAGTAACAAGTTATTGTAAGTTCATACCTCTAGTTTTCTCCAGCGGTGGACATTCAAAGGATTGCCAAGCTCATCCTCTAGAGCTCGACACCTTGTCCTCTCTTTCAGCAGCTCCCTCTGCATATGAAACACTTCCTGTCTGCCATCAGAACAAAGAAACACAGGTAGAGTGACTCCGACTCTGGTTTTCAGGCCGCAATAAAAGCTAAAATAATCTACTAATTTATAGTCAGTCATTTAAAGTCCCTGCATCCTGGCAGGATGCAACAGCACTTTGAAAATGAGCTTGCATGAGAGGTTCAAAAAGCCTGCACTTCACTTATTCACTTATGCACTACAACAGGCACAAACAGGGACACGCAAACAAGAGGGTGCATGGAAGCGAGAGGGAGAAACAAATCTCTCGGATCTCATACCGACAGGTTATGGCTCACAACACAATCCTAGCTGACACTTGTAGACATATATGCTTTTCTGTAGATGTGTGCACATAGATTCTAGTGATCATAGCTATTAGTCTATGCACATATTCGCTGAATATTCTCATCATTTATTAAATTAGTTATGCACAAATTTGGTTTCAAGCTAGATTTTTTTAAACATGTTTTGAAGAATAATTTAGTGCTATTTTCTCATGAAAAATTCAAAATTGCTATGTAGTTAGAGTGTTTCAAGTGGTTGCTTATGATATTTTTTTTTTTCAAGATTGAGTCACTCTCTCCATGTACTGTACATGGATTTTTTTTTTTAATCATCCAAGGTAATTGTTTGCCTGAGTGCTTAGAAAAGTAATAAATGTCTGCTTTCCTAGCATCACTTTAAAGGAATAGTTCATAAAAAAAAACATTTGCTAAATATTTACTCACGCTCAACATAGTTGAGTTTATTTCTTCATTGAAATATGACATCACTTCCTTTGCTTTGAATGGATGCCGTCAGAATGAGAGTTCACAGATAAAACTGATAGAAACAATTTCATAAAAATCCGCATGATTCAGTCCATCAATTAATGTTCATTTTGAAGTGAAAAACTGCATGTTTGTATTAAACACATTCATCATTAAGATGTTTTAGAGTCCTATGGATATTATAATATTATATTGCTTTCTCAAGTGAAGCAGAAGTTGTCTTTTCTGAATCAGGAGAGAAATATGCAAAGATGTTGCACCCTTTATAAGCCCAAATAATATAATAAGCCCTTTATAAGTTCAAAGCCATTCTAAACAAATATGTCTTTGGGTTTTGATGTGAGAGGACAACAGAGGATGGAGGGACTATTTGGATAATGGACTATTTTTGCCAGAAGCGATGTCTTCAAGTGAAAATTCCTCAATTTGTTTCTTAAAGACAAGACATGAATTGATAGATTGGAGTTGTGGATTATTGTAATGTTTTTATCAGATGTTTGGCCTGTCATGGGGGGCAGGACCAGCGTTTCAAGTCTCTGCTGTAGTTGTAACATTTGCCCGTTACAATGTTTGATGTGTTGTCATAATAATGGACAACTGGGGGAAAAAAAGACACCTGTGCTCTGTTGTGTTTTGTTAGATTGCACCCACCTGTAATTTTGCACAACAGCGTGTACATGACCCCTACAACGGAGCCACTTATGGCAAGTCTAGCTACAGCCAGTGTCTTCCTTTGACCTGCTACAGTGATTCAACTCCACAAATAAACAACTTGAAAGCTCCATCAACCAACCTATTAGCACAGGTGGCTTGCCAGAGTATGGAAAAAGCAAATTACACCATTTCAGCCACAATAAGAAAGCCTCTTGAAATACATTGAAAATAAATAAATGGAAAAACCATCTCTAATGACATCTAAGAACATTTATGTAGATGTAGATGGAATAGAGGAATAGATGTAGCACGGATAGAGTACATCCGAGTTTCATTCATACTACACACAATCATGCCATACTTTTTAACCATCACAACCCCCAAATAAAAAAGTAGGGCCACAATATTCCTTCTTTAAGATGGTCTTTTAGCCCTTTTAACCTAGAAATGACAAAGAGCCATACTGTAAAACTCAGTCGAAATGATGCAGCCTTTAAACAGAATGTCCTAAAACTAATGACAATCTACAGCTCATTTACCTGAGTTCAATGAAGGGTGAGTTTATGAGGATGTTAGCGATTAGCGTGCTAAATTGATCAAAAAGTAAATTCCTTTGGGGGAAAATTACCAAAATCGTTAGTGTACCATCATTTGTCTAGCAATGAAAGTAAACCTTTAGAGGTTGCAAATGTTGTTGTGCTAAAAGACGGGAATTGCTTCTAAATGGCATGGATTGATTTCTCAAGTCCTGCAAGGTCTTTTTTTCGTCATTAACGATTCAGACAAAATCAACGTTGTTTGCTATTTTCGAGGGAGAATAATTGGCATTAGCTCTTGTTTTGGGTTGCTTTCACAATGGCTCTGTTCCAAAACCTACTGAGCTATAACTACAGAGTATATTAAGGTGCCATAGCCAAGCTCCTGACACAAAAGCATGTTTTAGACTGTACACGTGCTTCTGCTTAACAACATGCTAATATCAAACTCTATTCTTTCCATTTTGATCCATGAAGTTTGTAAGCTCTAAGTTTTTTTACAAATCAAGTGTTCAGTCCTAAACTGAGTCTTTATTAAGTGTCTTCCTTCATTAAAATCGATGGCAAGGCAAACAAACAAGATATCAGGCGGTCTGATGTGAAGAAGAATCTTCTTGTACAATAGGCAACAACATACACAAACAAAACAAAACATTCCATATTACAATACAACATCATTTTTTAAGGCTGCACCCTATGTAGGTTGCATTTGTCGGCTGCATACGTTTCACACATCTTTTTTCAGTATGGACTGGAACGTGCATACGCAGAAAAAATGTCAACATATTTTTATCATACATAAAGTCAATCTACTATTATAGCACTATCATTAAAACAAAAATCTATTGGAAAGCCACAATTCCCAGTGCCACATCCATTTTTATTTTCCAAACTTTTAATAGGTGAGAGGAAGTATTCTTTGATCACTTTGCTCAAAACATGTTTAATCTGACTCTGACACCCTAGAACTTTCTTCGCATCGCATTTTTGATTACTCCAAGTTTGTATCTGGGAAATCTAGCAGGCACTTTTTCCTGGAGCTTTAATAAAATACTTTTAGTGGCACTCAGTTTGATCTTTTCTTAACAAAAGCTTCTTAGCATTGTGTGCATCCAAATACATGACATCTCTGCACTTTAAAAAGGATATACCACAAGAGAATAACATTAAATGTGATACAAGAGCATATGGTAATTCCTGACAACAGTGCTCCAGGGAAACCATATTAATCTTAATCATTGGTCATTTTACTACACCTTACACCAGACAATAGAGTCTTAAAAGGATTTCCTGTCCAGACTGGGGGAAATAAAAGCAGCGTTTTCCATTTTCTTGCCTTTGCTGGCTATGGCTGTAATTTATGCATTTTAATTGTGTTTTTGGCAAAGCTTTTGTTTTTCTGCTCTCACTATTCTCTCTTCTCAATTGTGTTTTGCATAAATACATCACTGTCCCATAAAAGAAAGCAAGCCATCAATCTTTCGCCATCAACAAATTAATTCCACTATGACAAATAAATATCTGATTTAGAAAGGATGCATTTTATCCACGTTTTCTCTTAGTCATTGTTTTAGTTTGTATTCCTTACTTTTGCTGTTGTTTCGACTGAGATCTGCATGGAGATATGGAAGGCGGGAGAAAGAGTGGGTTGAGGTATATAGATTGATTTATTCAGGAAGGCAGGGTTGATATCAGGAACTTAAACTTTAATCAGCATGCTTATAGAGTTCAGGACTCCCGCCCACACACACGTTTTCCTGTGTTGCAAAACATTTTCTCGTGTTGGAACTACACATATTTTCAGGCAATAGCAGAGAAATGGTAAAACAAAAGGCAATGGTGTCAAGAACTGGCCGTGTACAGGCCCAAGTATCATTCAGCAGCATTAACATCAGCATCTTCCCAATAAGAAACATTAACAGCCGCCTATATAGGCAGTAGTGCTTCCACATATACCACCCTAAGGCTGCAGCAAGTGATTCTTTTAAGCACCACACATAAACTTTCTCTATCACCTGATAGATATCACTGAAATAGGTGTCTTGAGATATCCCACCTGTCTCTGTGACAGACAGTCCTAGGCTCTGTAAGCAGCCAAAAAAAAAGAATAGGAACCCAACATGCATGTGTAAGAACCTGAAAATGTGGAGGCAAATCCTGGGCCTGGATTGCCTGTTTGAATAAGATGCTAGAAGATGGTGGGAATGTTTGGGAAACCCTTTTTAGAAATTTTTTCTTAAGTTAAAAAATAAGAAGAAAACGGCAGTTGAGAAGGAATTTCTTCTTAAGAATGTTTCACGTTCTTTAAGCCAAATTCTGCCCCTACCATCTGAATGCTGCTGCAGAAAATGAGACTCATCCGAACAGGCAACATTTTTTCAATCTTCTATTGTCCAAATTTTGGCTATTTATTAGTTGCTTATTAGCTTGCATGTTACTAGCATACTGGCTGTTTATTAGTACTTATAAAGCACATACTAATGCCTTATTCTGCATGACTGCATTTTAGATCCATTAATCCACCTCATACCTAAACTTAACAACTACCTTACTAACTATTAATAATCAGCATTTACAGGAGTTTATTCAGGGAAAACTCTTAGTTAATAGTGAAAATGTGTTCCCTATTCTAAAGTGTTACCAGAACATGTGTAAAGACTGTATGCATAAAACCTCTATTATCTGAGGGACTGTATTTCAGTTTGATTGAGGAAAGTATCTACAGTATTATGCCTATTATAGCATATTACAAATAAGGCTTAAGGTAACGCAGCTAGCAGTTAGACAATGCTCAAGGAACGTTTATTTAATTCTTATGAAATATTCATGCTGATCTGAATGGAGGATTGCTGGGAATTCATCTGTTCGGTTGCCAGTCAACTGCTTTTTAAGTTTCCAGCTTCCTAATGAGCAAGAGGAGGGGAGGAACATGTGGTTCTGCTCCGTATGCTTCACCTAGTCCAACCAGAGGTGAATAAAACATGGAGTTGAATTACCAGACATGGATCTCATTAAATGTTGACAAATTGTTGTAACTTTGGTCATTTTTCATACTAATCACAGCAGAAGCTAATTTTCACCCGAAGCAGGGAATTGAACAAACAATTGTTATAACTTGCATTATTATTAATATTAATATTCAATTAATTTATGGGAACTGTGGTACTTTTTAGCCCCGTGCCACCATAGTGTGCAATGTAGACTACATGTACTTTCGAGTAGTATGAAAGAGTATGATGTTCCATTTTTGATCACAGTTCACATTTGCTATGATCGACACACACACACACACACACACACACAAAAACATTTTTCTCCATTTTTAATTTGTAGAAAATTACATAGTTCAATGATATACTGACCGCTAAACCACAAATGTTCACGCTTAAGAGAGGAAATAGAGTAATAAAAGTAGAAAGGATGGAGGACAAGCGCTAGTGGGCACCAAAGGGAGACAAAGATGGAGTAAGAGAGAAAAAAGAAAGCAGTTACAGAAAGGTGCCTACGGCAGTACACATATAAAACAAGGAGCTGATAAAGTCCAAGGCCTCTGTCCGGAAAATGTGCAGCAGTGAGCTAATATGTCAAAGGTAAGGTCCATCCGTCCTAGTCTCTCTCTCTCTCTCTCTCTCTCTCTCTCTCTCTCTCTCTCTCTCTCTCTCTCTCTCATTCTTTCTATTTCTGACCTTATTTCAGAAAACCAATTATGTAATGTTCCTCTAATGCAATAAAAACAGGGGGAATGGAGAGGGAAAAAGTTTGAGAGCTGTAGAGAATGTACTGATGCTCATGTAAGCTCATGTTTTAATTGACATGAAGTGCACCTAAGGGTAACCCCGTGATTCAGGCCGAGATAGGCAAACATAATTTATTTTGGAGTATAGGCTCTTTGAAATCATTTGAAATGGAAAGACCTCTTCATTACAGCAGACAAACACACAGCACAACAATTTGGTTCAAAGCTGGATCAAAGAACAAATCATACACACAAACACACACTTTCACATCATTGGTCCATGCTCTGTATTGTTCATTCCACTCTGTGGTTTTAATCTTCTAATGAATATTTCAGAAAAATGCAACAGAATTTAGTTCATTATGGCATAAATGATCATGGTCTCATTTACTGAAAAACAGATAAGTAAAAAACAGCACCATACTGTACATGCAACAATAAGACCACATCTGGTGTGCTACTTTAAAACTAAGACGTAAAATGCCACACATGGTTCAAATGAAATGAATCGTTTTTCAAACTACTTTATGTACATGAGCCATCTGAATGAACCTATTCATTAAAATGAATCTTAAGACTGAAAGGCTAATATCACTAGCTACCGCACCACTCAAAGTGCTCATTTTCACATCAAAATTAAGATATTTTCTAATATATGCATCTACAGTTGTGTTGTAATATTGTTTTGTATTCATACACTGGGCTACCTGCGAATGCTTCAACAATGCTTTCTTTAATAGCATGCATGTTGAAGCAGTTTATGATTTAAATGTTGGTTAAATTCAAATATATCCAACAGCATAGATAACACTTTATTCTTATGGAAATTATAATTCTCAGGCCATAGAATTTGAGCTTGGGGTATATGAAGTACTTTAGATGTCGCTCAATCTGGAAATAAACTACATGCATCATAACTTACTCAGAGAAATAACACTTACTGCATATGGACTTACAAACATGAAGCTTATATCCAAGATGACGCATGGTAGACATCTAGGGCCCTATCTTGCACCCAGCGCAATTGACTTTGTACACCGACGCATGTGTCATTCCTATTTTGCACCTGCGCAAAGCGCGCTTTTCCCTCCACAGAAGCACGTCGCTAAACTAGTGAATGAACTTGCGCTCCCTGGGCTGTTCAGCGCAAAAAAGGAGGCGTGTTCCGGCGCAAACAATCCCTGGTGCTATTTTGCTGTTCCATTAAACAATTGCGCCACTGACCAGAAAAAAACTAGTCTAAAGTCAGTGGCGCGTTGCGCGTTGTTCATTATGCTATTTTAAGGGCGCATGCTTGACCATAATGTATAGCGTGCACAACGCGCATACACTTTGCTCATGTAATCTACACAGATGCAACAGTTATTTTTGCAAATCATAAATTGTTACACTAAAAAAATATTAACACATGAGATGACGGAAATCATTGTGGTGTGCCACGAAGATGTGAAAAAATAGGCATAAATCTAGCTTACAAATTATTCAGGCTACTTGTAGTAATTAAGGATTAGACCTGTTTGCCCAATAGTGGCAAGACATATATGTATATAAGGACATCTGACAAATTGGTTTGTCCGTCAAGAACCAGGAAAAAAAATAGATGAAACAATTGTGTCTATTTCCTCCCACGCCTGTTTAACCGACGCTATTTTGGGTGGGTTTCTCCCATCCCCATACAACACAACTTCTCTGTCTTTCACTGCTCTTACAAGAACATCAGTCTCCTCGGCTGTGAACCGCTCCTGGCGTGCGCCTGGTAAATACGCCATAATAATAGCAATCCATAATGGAACTTGCGCACCTGCTTTTAAAGGGAATGTTGGATGATGCTCTGATTGGTTTATTTCACGTTACGCCCAAAACACACCTATGAATAATGAAGCTACTTCAGACCAACCCATTTTAGATTTGCGCTGGGCGCAAGAGCCATTTATCCCGCCGGGAAAATAGCAACAGCGCCGAGACCCGCCCACAAACTTACTTGCGCTTCGCGCTTTGACACTTGCGTTTCAGATCGTTAAAATAGGGCCCCTAATTTCAATACAATAGTGTAATATAGTATCAAAGAGGCTTGTATATATTGTTTATTCAAATCAGATTCTGCCACTAATACCAGATGTTCATGGTTTTCCTGCATTATTATGTACATTTATTTGTGTTGTCAATTACCTGTGTCATCCAGTACGCAGCAGACAAACACCATCTTAACGATTTGAATGCCGCTTATCATGCCCAAAAAGACCAGAAACATTATAGATACCATCTGTAAGTAACAATTAATTTAAATACATATATACTAAAAACTAAACCTGTGCAACTGATAAGCTAATAATATGGTTTTGGCTGTCTGGCAATGATGCTTTCTGTGAGTAGGGAATGGCAATATGGCTGTTCAAACACTTCTGGTTACTTCACCACCTGATGAGTAATCCAGTCATTTATAGATCTGTGGCTAATAAACATGCTTCCAATCAACACTGCATTTATGAACACAGTGGGCATTGAAACAAACACAATGTAAAGCTCTGAATGCAGTCATCATTTTTCACTTTTTGTTAATCAAAGTAGTCACAATCTCTATTAATTATTCTGGCAATTGCACAGCCCTATAGTTCTACCTTTTTTAATCTTCATCGGAAGGTCACAACCCTTATGAGAAGAATGCATGTGTAATCACTCAATTGTAATTTATTTCTCTTATAGCCGATTTAAGTGCCTTGTGATGATACAGGATGACCTTGTGTGAAAAGTCTGAGCATGTAACTATGTATGATTTAAAATGGCATGCATTATCATTATCCCCATGAGCCTTGATTGCAATCTCTTTTGAGAAGTAGAGTTCATTTGACTGTCATTATTAAGAAAATGGTTGCATTTACATTATAATCATTCTCTGTCTCTGTTGAGTGGAAGTGGGGAGGAGTCAGCTTCCTGAGTGCATCTGAATGCAGTTCTTATGGACCGGAGGAGTTTTTGGCCATCTTTACACAGCTTTACTTTTGGTTGTATATAGCCCAATTTAATTGCCAAGTTGCACAGAGGTAGATAATTATTTGTGACTGAGACACAAGCTTGTTGACAAGAGTTCAGGGGCCCATGAGTTGACAAACTGACACAGCGACGTCAAGTCAAAGTTATGACCGTAGCCCCTTCTGCTTCAGTAGGTGACAAAAGCAGTGCAGCAACTCTCCTTAGGTCACTCTACAGAAATAGATGAACTCCCATTTGGATTTGTTAGGATCTTTTTGGAGCATCACTGATACAGACTATTCTGAAATGTTTCAAGAATCTATTCCATTGAGATTCCTGAATATCCTTCTATGAAGTGGGCTCCATACCTTTGAGATTCATTTGAGGTCATGCAGAATAAAGCACTGATATTTGCTTTAGAATTACTAATAAACATTAGCCAATATGCTAGTAACATGCATGATATAAGATTCTCATATTGACTAGAAATATTGAGCAAAGTTGCTCCTGCCTCATCAGGTGTACTAAAAAAAACATACTGAAAGCATTTCATAGGAGCCAATCACACAAAATGTGCAAACGCATCCCATTTGTGTCATTTATGTTGCATCTTGTGCCACAAACCCTGTTTTTGAAATAGTTTTTTTTAAGTAAATAAGTAAGAATAAATAAGCACACCTTCTGTTCAGTTCCGTTGTGCTCAATCTAACTGCTCCAATACAAGAACATATCCTACGTAAGCAGGGTTTTTTTGTATTTCTGTTGCATTCCTTATTTGCAAGTCACTTTGGATGAATGTATAAATGTAAACATTGAATGATGTCAGTTGCTTGTGAGACTTTTCTTTCATGGACTTCTCCCAAAAACCCTTAAGCCCAAAGGAAATATTTCTTCACACCCAGGCACTGATATGCTACACTCAGCGTCTTTGAGGGAACTACACTGCACTGATGACAGCAATAATGACTAAAATGTGCCACCTGTTTACCATAGAGGCTTGTACATCAGCAGAGATCTTGGCATCCAAGCTCGGCATCAAGTCAACCCATCTGGCACAGCGGCTGCTGACTAGTCTCTCTGAAACCTCACTGCTAGCTCAATGATTCTCACATATGTTTCAGAGCATAGGAAGGAAAATAATGTGTACGTGTATATTTTCCATTTAGGGTTAAGGGTGCTAAAGGGACATGACTGATTTAAAGAAAGATGTGATGCTCACATTTTAGTAGATAAATGCTTTTTGAAACAAAAATGTTGTCTCTAAATTGAGAATGCCAATCCAACTGCAGCCGACTAGCGAGTAGTAAATTATAGTTCATGGAAGTGACTATGGGGTTAAAAAAAAAGGGAACAAGCTCATTAGTTTTCACAGAGCAAGGTTAGTTACATTTTTGAATGGATCAGCCATTGGAACTAATCATTTGAGTGAATGGACCAACAAGTCACTCGTAAAGACAGCTGCTTGTGAAGTGAGTTGTGAGTTGTGAACAAATGATTTGAGTGAATGATTCAATGACTCACTCATTGAGACAATTGCTGCATTCAGAACCACATTCTAGTTTGCTACTCTTACTGTTTGTGACCCTGGATCACAAAGTCTTAAGTCGCACAGATATATTTGTAGTAATAGCCAAAAATACATTGTATGGGTCAATATTATTGATTTTTATTTTATGCCCAAAATCATTACGATATTAAGTAAAGATCATGTTCCATGAAAATATTTTGTAAATTTTCTGTTTTCTGTTTAAAGTTTTGATCAGTAATATGAATTGCTAAGAACTTCAACTTTAAATGCGATTTTCACCATATTTAAACTTTTTTTAAGCACCTTCAGATTCCAGATTTTCAAATAGTTGTATCTCTGCCAAATACTGTCCTATCCTAACAAACAGTACGTCAATGGAAAACTAATTTATTCAGCTTTTTGAATTTACTTTTGACTGGAGTAGTAGATAGAACATGGTTTGGGATTCAGCAAGTCACTTGTTTTATTGAGTGAATGATTCACAGACTCACCCATAAAGCCAGTCGCTTGTCTTCTTCTGGAATTATTTAGCTTTGTGATTGAATCGTTCAAGTGAATTATTCAATGACTACCTCATAAGGACAGGTTCAATTTAGAACTGCATACTAATTTCTACCAACTATTTATATGGCAGAAACAGTAAAAGTTTTATGTAATTGTGAATTCAGCTGTAATCACGTATTTCATTCATGAATCAATCAGAGCTGTGTAAAAATGTGCTTGTTTTTGTCATTGAATAAACAATTCAACAATTCAATTTGCTCCTAAACAGTTTTTTTTTTTTTGTTTCTGAATCAAGTGTTTTTGAATAAATCATCCACTTGTTTTCACTTATTTTAAAATTTTTGAATGTATATAGAGATTTTTGCTCATTTAAGTGTCTGAGAAAGATCTCTAAAATGTAAGAAAAAAAAAGAAGAAGAAGAAGAAGAAGAAGGAGGAGAAAAATTCTTTCTGTGGCTGGTTCTCTGGAGAAACCTTTGATTAAATAAATTTTGGGCCGATGAAAATTTCACTACATAATTCAGGCTCGCTGAATATTTAGTGATTTTGCATTTGCTTGAGAGATGGAAGAGAATGTAAGGTCACCACCACCCCTCGTGTTACTAAAATAACCAACAGAGGGTTAGTAAAACCCTTCTAGATCTGGTTTGACTTTAGTTGCGAGACCTGCCAGTGTTTTCGAGCGTTCCCTCATTTTCCACAGCACTCTTACTTAGCGAAGCACTCCATTAAAAAATATTTGTATCACACATCTTTTGTGGGCGAAAAAAGTGTTATTGAGAGTGGTGAATTACAGCTTTTAAAAACATCAATAAACATCTAGCGGGGGTCAATACTGACGAGCATTATCTGACAAGCACTCAATTAGCTCCGTCTCTTTGTGCTGTATGTACCTGTGATTGAGGCACAATCATTATATCATTATACCTCTAAAGAGTACATGAGTGTTGCAGAAAAGTGATCAAACACCTGCTCCCATTATGTTTTTGAGCAATAGATGTAAAAAAAGAAACTAATAGGTGTATATAAGTATGACAATGAATTGTAAAGTGGTTCAAAAGTGCAACACAAGTGATTAACTTACACACCATTAAGCCAGATTGCTTTCATAACACCAGCATATTACAGTCCACATGAAACCGTAAACAGCTTTCACACCAACCAAGCGAATCGACCTCTGACGTCAAACACGCTTTAGTGTGAAACTGAACCAAGCCTACTCTTAGTGTGCAAAGTAAACTGAAACACTTCCATACGCAGACATATTCTTTGCAAAGAAATTAGATAATGCAACAAACTAGAGCCCTGTGTGTTACCTGAGGTCCTCCGCATTAGAGACGGTCTTGTTGAGGATGTTCTTTTCTCGTCTTTGCTTCTTGATCTCTAGCTTCAGGAGTCTGATATCCTCCAGTCTTTCATTGTACTGAATATCCCCCTTGTTCATGATGGACTGCTGGATTTTGATCTTTTCGTACAGTAATGCCAGTGCTTCGTTTCTCTTCATCAGCTGCATCCCCAGGAGGTCACGCTCATTTCTCACCTTGTAAATAAACACATAAACACATGCGCAATCAATGCACAAATGTAGATAAAAGGCATGTTAGCTAATTAATACATTCCTTTTATTTTATACCAGCTTGGTACTGGATTTCTGGAACTTTTAACACCTCTTCAAGCATCTGTGAGAAAATCATCAGAAGTACTTTCACTTATATATTATAATTATAAAAAGCAGGTCTATGAAGGGCTATACAAGCCATACTGTAATTCAATCTGGTGCTCTCACACACTCATATTCTCCTTTCACATATATACATACATACATTTTTGCTCTTAGAGTCACATATTTTAGTGCACACATTCATACATTTTCCTCTTATATTCATAGGTATTTACAAACACATTTATAAATTTTGCAAGTATACATTTAATATCATGAATAATCCATTTATGTAAGAAGAAAAAGCATGCATGTTTAAAGAAAATATGTGTATGTAAGAGAAGAATGTACGTGTGAGAGAGTATAGTGGAAACGGAAGGCAATTTAGACACAAACTTTGAAAATTTAAGAGTGTGTATATATATATATATATGTAAGCAGAAACATGTGAATGTGAAAGGAGAATGTATGTGTGTGAGAGGAGAAATATATGTATGCGAAAGGAGAAAGTAAGTGTATGAGAGTGCCAGAATGAATTATGGCTTGTACGGCCACTCATACAGGCCAGTGTTTTCTGCAAAGATTTGATGACTCAGCAATGCTGGTCTTTTCAGGATAATAACCAAAAACTTCAGGCAACTTGACAAATGTTGTGAAGGTTTGGGAAAATGTATTATAAAGAGGTTTTAGGGTCTTTTAGTTAGAGGTGTTAGTTCAATGGATTTCAATAAAATGTCAGGGGGAAAAAGTCTGGAAGGCTGCACAATATATATATATTTTTGTGTGTGTGTGTGTTACTGTACACACCATATATACTAAAAGGATGTTATGTAAAATGCTAAATTGACATTCTTTCTGAACTTTCACTAAACTACACTGTATGCACAAAATTTTCCATCGCAGAAATGTACAGCTATATGTGTATTGTATGGTATGTGCATGGTAGTTGTTGCATGACAGACAGTATACAATATGGAGTTTGGAGAGTTCAGGGATGTACAGACGATGAAGCTTTATTAATGTGCGTGGATAGCCAGAGGAGTGTGGAAGCTGGTGTCAGCAAAGGCAATTTGGACAAAATGCCTTTTTGAATGGGTTAACCTTTACCAAAGAACCAATGTCAGCAATGTACAGCAGCAATATATTAACATTAGATTCACTTTATGATCTCTAATAGTGACCCAATTGCCTTACTTTTACTTAATGTGTAAAAAAAAATGTATGCAGTTAATAAAGCTAATATTCAAGCCTATATTTAAAGCTATATACACATGTCAATTTAATTCAGCTAAGAGACAAACAGGGATATCGGAGAAAAGACATCTTTGTACTCATATTGGTTTCATATATTTTTGTTATCAATACTTTCAAACAACATCACTACTTTTAAAGAGACATAATAATAAAACATTATGGCAAAATGATTAATATATTTTAAAGGAAATGTAGCTTTTAAAGAGTTTTTTTTACTTAAAAACATTCTCCAGACATCACTTAGACATTTTAGACCCCCCCCTTTTAATCAGTAATTGAAAATATGTTCATCATATGATGCATATTCAGGTTGCTGTCTTTATAAATGTAATAGATTCAGAGTCAGACAAATGTCACATCAGTGCCTACTATTGAATGATTTTTCTGGTCGGCTAGTTAATCATCTTAGACTTCTGACTCAACTGAGATCAGAAGCTCTAAATGTTTCAAAATGCCAAGACCAATTTAGGCCTCCCCACTGACTCAATTTCCTTTTGCTATTTTAAAGAGAGGTTGACCCTGTTCCCGCTGGACTTCCTCAGAAGTGAGATTCCAGATCTAATGACTTTTGAGTGAACTGTCTTTTTCACAGCTAGCGAAAGCAGCCTATTGAAGAAGGAACACAAGGACATGCAGACACCTTCCACCTGTCTGTACCTGATCAAGCTCTTTTTTCTGCCGGATCCTCTCAGCATCAGCCTCTGCTATGATCTTCAGCAGCTCGCGTTCCTCTGCCTCCTGTTTCTCAATGAGCTGCTTCGTCTCCTGAGCCTGTTGCTTCATCTTCTGTAACTCAGCCTGTAGGAACAGGACAATCAATGCAAAAGAGAACAGAAAAATTAAAACAGAACTGAAAAACTCTTTATATGCTATGTGAGTTCGCAAAAAGCTGGAAGACTTTCCAAATGTATAAAAGTGATACAATTTTAAAAAAAGGAATTATGCTGATTCAAATTATGATAAACCTGCCATTGTGTGAATATTATGTCATCACATTTTCTATATACAAAGTAATCTGAATATGAGCATTTTAAAATGTATTATAATCTAATTAATTATTTTTTTTAATCTGATTATGTTATCCAGATTACATGTAATCACTTAATACCCAGCACTGTGATTACATGTATTAAATGATCTACATTTTATTGTAAATTAGATATATCTGATTTATGTTAATGTATATATTGTCTCTTCTCTCTCAAGATTCAAGAGTAAAATGTGCTTTACTGACATGATAAACTGGTTCACGCTGACAAAGCCTTAGTAAACATTATATATACGTGCACAATAAATGCTCTTTATAGTGGTTTGCATAGAGAGGATTGAATATGTTGCTGATTTATGTGTAGTGCGTGAGGTTCAAAAGTGCAGTTGTGTTTCCATCTCATTTCGTGTGCAGCAGGAGCACAGCGTGTTCTCCTTCAACAGCGAGGACTGTCTGTGTCTGGCTTTCTTTGTGTCTATGTTTGCTGAGTCTGTAAACAGTCCGGAGTTTAAGTTCAGGGTTGGCCATGGTAGTCAGGTATTTGGTTATGGAGTGTTTTATTTCAATTTCCCTCCTTTTGTTGTCATTTCCGCCAGGAGTACAAAAGAAAACCAGATATAAAAATGGACTCTAATTACTCTCCTAATAAATGTCCCTGATTTTATTATGTGCAATTCGTCTTATTCTAAAAGAAAACAATGTTTGTTTGCCCTTAAGAGGTCGCAGCCAAAACTTTCTGCAGATATTATCTGGTGTTTGTTTTCTGCTGTATTTTTGCAGAATTCTGCCTGCAAAATCTATTGGGTTTTTGTCTCATTCAAGGCTAGAATACACTACATGACATTTGCCCTGATTTTCTGCCAGTTTATAGACTGGAGAAGTTGACGCTAGTTGCTGAATGTCAGAGCAGTCTGCAGATTTGACTTGACAGATTTCATAGAAAATTGCATAGTGTATGATGCTCATGGACACAGATTTTTTAGCTTCAGGCGGAGGATGTCTAACATGTTTGGTATTTTGAGCGGATTTTAGGACACATTAGCTGTGTCTCATTTAGAAGGCTGTGCCCTCCGGAGGTCACATCCTCTGAAGAATGCTTATACGAAGTGTCCTCAACCTAGAATTAAATGAGACGGTATTCATAGGACGGGATGTAAAGGAAACAGGAAGCATCGGGTATCTGTTTTTAAACTGTAAGGTAAGTTGATTTAAGCCCCGTTCACACCAAGAACGATAACTATAAAGATAACTATAAAGATAACGATATTAGCATCCACACCAGCAAACGATATCGTCTGTTTATTATGAGCACACGTGCGTCTGCCGCTTTAAATCCTCGAGCTCGTTACAGCAGGATGGATTCTGATTGGATGTCAATTTTTATATCGTTCATCACCTGGAAAAAAAAAAACGTTCTGAAAATGATTCCAACGATACCGTTTCTCTATGCCTTTATCGTTATAGTTGTAGTGTGCACTCTGCTATTCTTTAATATTGAGAACGATTTTTAGAACTATATCTTTATCGTTATCTTTATAGTTATCGTGCTTGGTGTGAACGGCCTTTAAGGTAAGTTGTAAACACCAAATCTGTGCTTCAATCTGTCGGCGCTGGCATTTTTTTGAAAAAATTAAACAGGGTGGTTACAATGACACAAAGGTTATCTGTAGCAGCGAAGTATACACCTCATGCATCCTCCGAATTCCTGTGAAAAATGTTGCATTCATAGGTCGCATTCCAGAGGTGACTTGTGCGAATTTGAGGCAGCCAGGTATCTCAGAATGCATTTCACACCATAACCCGCATAATTTTCAAAATATTACTGTTATTGTGTCATGAAATGCAGTTCTAAGAATATTTCAGGAGAGAATGTGGTTGTTTAAATCTCAAATCTGCGTTTTATTAATAACGATATCGCCTATTTGAAAATTTACATCACCGACTTCTATCAGAGTCTAACTTGCAAAGTCTGAATTACCAAGGACTCAAGTCCGAACTTTGCGTACTCGGGATTGAGAAATGGCCACAGTTACTGTTTTCATTTGTCATGCATCTCCTAACAACAAGGCGCACATTTTTACCCGAGTTTGTTGTGATCAGAACAACTGTAAAGTCTGGTAGTCTGTGATCCTCAGTCGTTTGGTGTATGATGGCCAGTTTTTCTTCTGTACTATATATTATATATTAGTATGTTTTAGTAATTTGTATACATTATATATATGATCCATGGTTTCCTCATCTCACTTTTGCAGACAAGACAAGACAAAGTATCTCTAATAAAGTAATTATTCAAGAGGACTCAATAGAGCCAGTAATAAAATTAATAAATAAGTAGTCATATTATTTCCACTGCATGAATCATAGCTTAATACATTAATATAGATTGAATACCGTCTGACTTTGAGAAGCAGGAGGCTTGTCATTTAATATAGCTTTACAGTTATTTAATTTAGACTTAACTATGTGTTTGTGTTTGGCTTTAAAGGGTTTAATAAAATGACTAAAGTAATCCATCCATTTTTTTAGTCTTACCTATTTATAGAGACATAACTTGTTTAACCTAACAGCATGCCACGACAGACATTTTGACAAAAAGTCATGATGTAAGTCTGTCAGAAGTTGTGCAAGAGGTCGAAACGCTGCAGTAATTTCCCCTTGGTGGGAGACAGTAGTACTTCATCTAGACATTTGACTTCAAAATCCATCTCTGTCTTTGACACTTATTTGGTCGCCTGCGGCAGAGGCAGTGGGGTAAACATATATGTCTGCTAGAAAACAGACAAAAAAGTGGATGGGAAGGACAAAAAGAGATGGAGGGAGGACAGGTGTGAGTGCTTTACACTTCATTTGATACCAGTCTAAACCTTTATCCCCTGAGAGAGAGAGAAAGTCAGAGTCAGCTGCAGGAGGGTTGTCTTACAGACCCAAGATCCTGTTTTCAGCACCCAGCTCTGGTGTGTGTCCCAAACACTAGGCCCATGCTGGTACGTGTCACATGCAGAAAGTTGTTTTTAGAATTAAATTACTGTACATCTGTCTCTTGTGAGATTGCCTTTACCATACTAAACATTGTAAATACGACTGCTGGAGAAATCAGCGGAACCAAGAGTGTACTGTGAGTGCTATCTACACACATTAATTATTATTATTATTATTCTTTATTTATTATTTTTAATTTTTATGTAAATTAACATGTCGACCACAGCACATTGTTAAATTACATGCAATTTTATAATTTTATAAATGGACAGGCATTTGTCTTATTTATTTTTCTTAAGTTATAGCATTAATCATGGCTGTAGACTAACTGGTCAATAATTTACAGTCTAATCAACACTGTTGGGAAAACTTTACATCTAAGCATTTTTATTCAACTTTAGGCACTTTTATGTCTAGGGGTTGATTTATTTTATTTTATTTTCTTAAACTTTTTTTCTTTTTCTTTTTGTCTTGGATCAGTTTCCATGCCTTTCTGATTTCTGTTTGCTGCTTTTAATAAAATAAAAAGTTAATAAATAAATATGTATTTAAAATAAAACATTCATGAAAATACTAATTTAGTCTTTCTACGTCAATATGTCACATTTTATTTAATAATTTCCAATCAATTTCTGAGGGACAATTGTTTTATAGTAATCCTACACCATTAGTAATATAGACATTCTATCTTGAAATATTACATTTAATTATTAAATTGCCATTATACTCTAAAAAAAACATAATAATATATAAAAATATATAATCGGAAAATGTCAATTTGAACTCTGTTTGCAGACAATTGAAATAAATGTGTTTTCAGATACTTCAGAAGGCATTTTCTTCTTCGGGAGCCTTGATGAAGGGGCTCTGACAGTATAATAAATGAACAGCAGTGTGCATATAAGATGACAAAACCTATGACTCTGTCTAAAATCTGGCTTGTTAACACTGAACCGGGATCAACTGCACAAGGTCATTTAAAGGTCATTCGCCGCAGCTTCCATTTACCGTGAAAAGCTGATGAAGTTTAAAAAAAAAGTAGATTCGAACATTGTTTAGAACTCGGATGCATTCTTTAGACACATCATCACTTCCATTTCAACAACATCAAATTCTGAAACTTTCTCCCCTCCTCTCTCGGTTCAGTGCTAAAACATTTGCAGACAGTGTCTGGAGCATGTAATAAGATTTCTCTGAGATCGATGTCGCCTCTCGGCATGCAGAACATCCAGCTGGACAGAGCTGGGGCTGAAAGCAGCCTCTCCCCTCATTAACCCCCGCCACAGCCTCTCGTGATGAGAAAGTGTAGCCCATTCATTAACACACTTATCAATTCTTATGAAGTGACCTAGTTGTTAGCCAGTAGACAGACTCAGTGTTGGCTGGCTTCAAAGAACACAAGAGCTTCTTTCTTGGTATGTTCGTGAAGGCTTGAGGTAATAAACAAAAACAACAAGAGCTGAAAGGTCAAAGTCCTGGCACAATAGTCTTTGTGTGTAAAGGCAAGAGACCAGCAGGACAAAAGGCCATTGCTTCCTATGAACCTGTCTGTAAGAAAACACATCTTATAAATGCTTGCAAATGCCCTTTAAAAGGATAGTTCACCCCAAAAAAAATGCAGTTAAATAACCAGCAACAGCTTTTACGCCTCAGTAAAGAGTGGAGCATGAGTCGTGCACAGACCAAAAAATGAGGAGGACTTCGGCGGAGGACTGTGACTGAACTCAAAACTTCAAAAACGTCAGTTACTGAAACCACACAATGAAAGCCAGCAAGAACCTAGACACATGTGTGCAGATAATATACCATGACAGTTCTGATCACACAGCAGCAGTTGCGAGTCCTGAAATGTATGGGTGTGAGTTCGGTCACAGAATGCAGTTGTCACTTCAGTAAATATCTGAGATATGTGTGAATGCAACTGTATTACTGGTTCAAATACAGAAATGCCAACCGTATTCTGCTGCTGTGAATGTGGCATATTTTTGTGATGAACTACCATGTTAAATTTACACTGAAAACAACATGGGGTAGGATTTACTTGTACTTGTACATCCAGTTTTTAAACATTCATCTATTACTATTACTATTTTATATTTTACTTACATATGTGAACTTCCTGTTCTTGCACATTTCGCTTAATAATGTATATTTTATCTATTTAAATATTTAGTAGCTGACCAGGTTTACATTTCACTGCAAGTCTGTAAATAACTGTGTGTGTGACAAATACAAATCTTGAATCTTGAATTTTGAATCTTAATGTCTTAACAATTTTACCTTAAGAATTGCTAGTAAATGTAAAAATAATTACAATGAAGTGGCATTGCAGTATTTTTGTGTGTGTAAAAAAAACTTTTTTTATCTTTACAGTGTGTGTAGTCAATATTTTGTCATATTTTGTCTATATCATATTCATTTTAGTTCATTTTACAAATTGTAAACATAATTATGCATCAAGAATTAACATGTTCATTCACTTCATACCCTGCACATTCATGGCCTGTGTTCAGTTCTTGCAGCTCAAGCGGAGAGATCGTGCTTCTGTAAATATATATTTGATCAACAATCATGTCATGATTTTCACGATGCATATTTTGGTCTAATTTTGTTGATTAAATCAGTGTGGGCACGGTCCTGGATCCTGCATAATTTGCATCTCTCCTTTGTCTGACACAACCATTTCACACTGGATCCTCTACTAATGAGATGAATCAGGTGATTTTGATTAAGGAGACATGCAAAATGTACAGTATTGGCGAGCTCCAGGAACATGGTTGGGAACTACTTCGGTCACAGTCATTTGATGTTGCAATCATTTGGAGTAAAATAAGCACCCATATTTCTCTGATTTCAGAATGATTTCAAAGCAGATACTTTAGAACACAACTCTTCTCTCTCTCAATTTACCGCTATAATATACATTTCAAAGACACAGAATCAACTTCAGGGTGGGGAAAGGGAAACGGGAAACAAGTGGATGAAGCAATGGTAAACCCATGTATTTATAATTTTATGCACAGATTCACATTCTGGGTAAAACAAACATTTCATTAAAGAGACAGAAGTTCAGGATTAGGATGCATATTCAGTGAGTGCATTAAGAGATCAAAGACAGATCAAACGATGTAGATGTGATTTCAAATTCCACTGAGAGTGCCCTCTGCTGACATAATGAGGTTTTGACAGAACCACCATCAACTACTATCAACCTGCCATCTTCTAAATGCTGTGTTCTCAAATAAAAACAAAGATGAACTTCATCTGTAAACGAATACACCTGGCTCTCCAAGGGCATTTTGTTGTGTGGGTAACTTTAACACTTTAGCAAACTTTACACTGATACTGCGTGCATGATAATGACTCCCTTCGCCTGCATGGGTTATCTCTTAACATAGACGCACCCTGACAGGATTAGACGTAAAACGTGAAGCTGAGAATGAGTTGCTATGACAGCTGCTACATGGAAATGTAATGAACCCAAGTTTGTCACCATTTACTAGGGTGATACTGTCTTTCTATCTTAGGTGTAATATTGCTGACAACTGTCAAACATGTGACAAAGCGTATCTGACAAATTAATACCAGAGGTGACAATGACGGAGGAGGAGCAAATCCCCTCTTTTTTTCAGTCAGCCTGAAGAAGTGAATGAAGCGTGACCTTTTAAGCAAAGAGCTGTCTTACAAGCGTGTCTTCCATATTTTCCCACCATGAGGTCCTTGATGTCATGGTTTTCCATTTTTAATGACACACAGTATAGAGATAAAACATCTGTAATCGCCAGCAAAAATGTCTCTCTATGATTATACTGGAATAGACTCATTTGGGAGATGATCCATGTTCTCCAGCATGATTTGAGAATGTTCCAAAGAGCATCTTGTGCTTTAGTGGAAGCAAGAAAATCTGACGTTTTGTCCAAAGGAGTTCAAATGATCATATCACAAATCTGCTTAGTGGAGCAAGGTTTTTCTTTAGTATTTAGTTATATGTTTCCCTTTTATTCTAATTCCATAGACATTGTTCATTTCTAGATTCTCAATGTTTTCTAAGAATTTTGAACTCCACTACAAATATGTATATACTCCAGTCATGAGAAGTTCAATCAGTCAATCACAAAATCTGCCCCAAGCTTGTCAAACAGAACATTTTCTTGCTTCCCATGTCTTGTTTCACAGTTTATTATGGGCACAAACCCAAGACTAACCAAGAGAAATCTTGTAGGAATAATAAATGAGATGAATTAAGGTTTTATGAGGAAATGGCCAAATGGCATGTTCTTCTGCCTCCTTCCATCTGCGTGTGCCCGGGAATTTTATTGAATAATGAATCTCTCGCATTCTATGGCCTTCCATCTGAAGCAAGAGTCAAATGACAAATCAAAAAATAAAGTAAAGACTAAAAACAGAAATGACTTTTAACGGCATGATGAAAGGCTTCCAACCACTTTACGTAATTACATATTCCACAAAGCACAGAGGGCGAAACAGACATGGGGACATTCTGAAAAATGAAACGTTAGCAGTGTTTGGAAAGCTGCTTTGAAACTGAAGCATTCCAAACTACAAGCTATCCACAAACTTGTTAAAATACTGTCTCAGCTAAAGAAAAGTTGCCATCTACAATCTGTTTTATATATACAGTAAATCCTGCAAGTTGCGAGGTGGGACCTAAACATGGGTCAGATTTGTTGGTTCAGCACATCTCATTGATGCTCAGTCGGATTGAGATCTGGGGAATTTGTAGACCAAGGCAACACCTTGAACTCTTCGTCATGTTCCTTCAAACCATTCCTGAACAATATCTGCAGGGTGGCACGGTGCATTAACCTGCTGAAAGAGCCCACTGCCATCAGGGAACACCACAGGGTCATGTTCTGCAATACTATTTATGTAGGTGGTACATGTCAAAGTAATATCCACATGATTGCCAGGACCCAAGGTTTTCTAGCAAGACACTGGCAACAGCATAACATTGCCTCCATCGGCCTGCCTTCTTCCCATAATGCATCTGCTGCCATCTCTTCACCAGTTAAACAACACACACCCAGCCACCCATCCTCCATGGTCTATTTCTGATGCTTATGAGCCCATTGTAGGTGCTTTTGGCGGCAGACAGGGGTCATCATGGGCACTCTGACAGGTCGGCAACTACGCAGCTCCACATGCAGCAAGCTATGATGAACTGTGTGTTCTGACACATTGCTATCATGTCCAGGATTAAGTTTTTCAGCAATTTGATCTACAGTAGCTCTGGGTCATCAGACCAGATGGCTAGCATTCACTCTCCAAGTACATCAGTGTGCCCATGACCCTGGTGCTGGTAGCTACAAACCACCTCATATCAGGAACTCCATATCAGGAAGACTTGCCATTTTGAAGTGGCTCCAGTCGTCCAGCCATCACCATTTGGCCCCTTATCAAAGTCAGTTCTTTTTACTGCTTCCAAAACATGAAATTCCCAAACTGGCTGTTCACTTGCTACAAAATATATCCCACCCCTTAACAGGTGTATTCAAACAAACTGATGGTCCGGATGTTCGGATGGTACATGTGAACCACAAGTCACTTGAATGAACAGAATCAATCTAAAATGAATCAGATGTCCCAGTTCCCAAATGTAGCATTAGACCATTACACCCCTTTTCAAAAAAAAAAAATATATATATATATATATATTAGGGCCGGGACTCGATTAAAAAAATTAATCTAATTAATTAGAGGCTTTGTAATTAATTAATCAAAATTAATCGCATTTTAATCGCATATAAATATTTGACCTGAGAACAGTGAGAAGTAATTTTTTTTCACATGGATTTATAGTATACCATTGAATAATGACTGAATACATAAGCTTAAGCAACAAAATATTGTTTATTTTTGTTCAACCAAGTCTAGCAGACCAGTGCAATTTTTGCCATTAAGTGTAGCAATAGCATATTTAGAAACAATTTAGAAATAGTACATTTCAGAAATTCAGGAAGCTTATAGGTGCTGGAACCTTCTGTAAACTGTTTTTTAAGTATAACACAAGACTGTCAATTACATTCAGAACATTGGAAACACTGACTATTAGAAAACATCTCTCTGTTGCTTCAGAGGCCATAACATACTAAGTCCAACTCTCAATAACCTTGGCCAAAACAATAAAGACTGCCAGTTCAACATAAACTGCCAGTTGCACCAACAAAATAATACATAGTTCACGTCCACGCTAGCTGCTATATGTTTTGCGTTGAGATGATACTTGAGGCTTGTCGATGTGCTGCAGTGATATGCGAACGCTAGTTGGTGCTTCAGTATAATCGGTCCGCCGAAACGCATCCAGTGAGAAACGTTCCGCGGTGCAAAATACGTTATTAAAAATGCGGGAATTTTTTTTCTGTAATTAATTAATCTTAGTTAACGCTTTATTTTTTGGGTAATTAATTAATATCAATTAACGCGTTAAAGTCCCGGCCCTAATATATACGTATATATATAGGCAGTAGTGTCACTATTAGTGGTTAGTTTTGGCACATGGTATAACTCCAAAAATGCTTCACACAGTTTGTGAATGCAAAGCTTCATTCACATGTTCTGGATCTTCTGGAAACGGATGATGGTTTTGACTTGAGAAGTGGTGGGAAACAGGAGAAGAAGGCTGAGGAACCAGAGACGTAAGCAGAGGTAAATTTCAGCTCTGGGGCACCTGTATGCTTTAGAGTATAAAAGGCAAAGGGTCAGACACAGGCTCACGAAAAAACCAAGAATACAAATGAATGAAGGTGAAAGAAAGGAAATGCCAGAGAGGGTTACGTAATACTGCAGAGAACTCCCTATCAATTTAAAGTTGTCTGCATCATGTCCCCGCAGCACCTCAAAACATGAAAAATAGCCTTGGTTCGTCATTTCTCTCTCTCGTTCTTTCTCTCTAGTTGTTTGTCGATATTCTTTGTTCCGATTTTCTATCTCATCTATCTATTTAAGTTCCTTACGTTTTTTTGTTTGTAAAGTGATGCCTACAAAAATTATACTCAGATTACAGGATAAATGTGTTTGTCAAGTTTCCAATGAACACTAATCACATGACACAATTTTACACAGTGATTAAACAGTTACAGAAATAAGAAGTTTGTTAATTATGCATTTACTTAAATTTTTTTGTTTCTTTAGTAGACCCTAATGTTGCTAAATCTAGAAGCAGAATAGCTATAATAAGAAATACTACTATGGCAGACTTCATTACACCTGTTGGCCTATCGCCACATTAAGTAAAACTCAGAAAATACAGAATGTCCACATTCGCACTTGTAAAAGAGAATTTATTTATGTATTTCAATCTAAAATTTGATAAACCATAAGAATTCTGACCAACCTGTGAACAATTTCTCTGGGTATATTATTTCAAATATTTTCTTTTGTTTGTAATTCCTAATCAATCTTTTGAAACTACCTTCACTTTTGTGTGTGTGTGTGTGAGCTACTTAATTGCAATTTTTTTATAATAACTTTATAATAACTTTTATAATAACTTGTTTATCTTGGCACTACATAACTTTGCAGGAGTAAAAATTTAATTGGAAAAAAAAACAAAATTTAACATATAAAAAGAATAAAAAAAATAACTATATATGCAGAATAGAGATGTGAAATTGTTAATCACAATTAATTACATCCAAAATAAGTTAGTTCACATAATATTTGTGTGTTCTGTGTATATTTATACTGTATGTATATTTAAATATACACACATACATATATATATATATAAATATATATATATATATATATAAATATATATATATATATATATATATATATATATATATATATACTGTAGTGCAAATATATATATATATATATATATATATATATATATATATATATATATGTATGTGTGTATATTTAAATATACATACAGTATAAATATACACTACATGCACTACATATGCACTACAGTTAAAAATGTGGCATAACATACACCACCCCCCCCCCCCCCCCCCCAAAAAAAATACTTTTTAAGAAAGGCAAGATTAAATTGTTGCAAAGTTAAGACTTTGTAAAGACATTGTTCCAACAAAAATAAAATTCTATACTTAACTTGAGTGCTCTTCTGTTGTTGATGATGACTGGTCTTTCTCTACTGTTCTCTGTGGCTTTCCTTCATTAATACTGTTATTTAAACACAGAGTGCTGAGCTTGGCTCAAATATGCCTCTTACTTTGATTAGCAAGGGTGAAACATTTTCTCCAAAGATTATGTTGATATGAGAATGTCAGCATCCGTTGAGTTCACAGACTTTAGTTTGCTTTGTAAAGTTTCTCAACGTTTCAGTCTTTAGTGCATCTTTTGGTTTTCTATTTCCCTTTCTCTTCCATTGGGTGTCATGCCTTTTCACTTCATGGTTCAAAGGAGAGGTGAACATCACAGCCATCATGCTTCCTGAGAACCAGTCAGGGAGCCAGACAGCACCTCCTGTGGCATGCTGGGTAAGCTGCTCAAGCTGGGTAGCTGCCCACCAGCCCTCGAGACCCATTTTCTTTTATTAATGAATCTTTCTGTCTAGCTCCTTACTAATGCACACACGCCATATTTCACCCAGAATGATCTTTTAAGGATCTTCATCAGTGCTTAACGCAGTCAGATACCAGGAGAGAATGTTTAAAACCATTTAACTATACGCTTCCTAAGACAGCATTTGGATTAATCAAAACAGACTGACAGTTATCCATGGATCTGTTTAGTTCTGAGACAGCTCATAATCTGTGTTCTGTGCAAGACGAAATTTTCCACCCGTTTTTTGTCCAAAACGCCACAAGCCCATGCAAAGAGGAACCTTCCCATCTGAAACCATCTGTTCGGACCACTGGACCACACTCCTCTGAAACAATCTGTTCAGGCTGACGGAGCGATTTCACCATGCTCCAGATATTAACATACAGCAGGGTCCGAAAATATGAGGTTTTATGAGGTTTCTTTTTTCAAAACATTTTTTTTAAAATTCTAAAAGCCTTTAAAAACTAACATGAACACAGAAAGTGACTATAATTCAATGATCTACACTTAACAGTCATATTTTTGTTATTTTAGGGACATTTAGCGATTTGATTATACACAAACATTTACATGCCTCTTAAATGTAAGTCATTTTAATTTGAGGATATAATTTCAATATAATCTCTGCAACAACAAAACAGGGGCCAACATCAATATAAATAAATAAATAAATAACAATAAAATCTTGTAGAAAGTACATTGGCCCTTTAAAAAATTGAAGAATTAACCCAAAATCACCAAAACATGAGCATCGCTAGGAAATGTTTAGGGGTGCTATGTAACCCCCAACTGCACATTCTGAATCCTCTTTACTAAAAGTTGGGATATTGATGATATGAGAATGTTTTTCCTGAACCTATGACAAATACTGTATGTGAATAACATTGCCAGGTTTAGTGGATATTTTAGATCTGTGGAATCAGTCGGCCATATAGAACTGCTGGGCAATCAAACAGTAAAGCTGTTTCTCTCTCTCTCTCTCTCTCTCACTCAGGCCACATCCATCAGTCTATACCTCAGAACAATGTCATGTATAATTGGCAACTCCAATAACCACCAAAAAACATTACATATTCATTAAATCTTTCATGTCACATGTTGAATTTGAAAGTGCATAAAGTCAAAGCCCTCTGATCTTTTGTGTTTTCTTTTATTTCGTTCCTTTTTTTTGTGCCATCCTATTTGATATTCCAATATTATCCTCTGTGAGGGTGATATTGAAAGCGCATGACGGAGAAAAGCAGGGACGTGCCATTGTATCTGATAAGCACAAAAATCTGGAAAGTAATAATGAAAGGATTTTGAAAACTATTTCCTCCTTTTCTAATGCTGTCTGGTCACATCAAGCACCACAAACGAGCACCTATACAGATGGTGACAAGTCTATCACTGCGTTTAGAGAAGAACATTTTTTTTTAAATAATGAATATACTTTATTATAAATAATTATTATATTTTATTATAAATAATTTTTAAGTATCTTATGCAATTATATAGAATTATTTGTTTAATTATAAATAATTAAATTATATTTAATTTTATTGTATTTTAATATAATGCCATTAAACGATTTTGCATGGTTTCTATTTCTGCCAATTGCACTGTGTAGCCAAAGTTGTGCATTAGTTTCACATTTAGTGTGTACAGACAAATCTCTTAACTGGAAACGAGTCCCATCATGCCTAGTAAGGATACTGAGCAGGCATAGTAATGTCAGATCTGAAAGTTTACAGAACTAAGAGGGCGAGTAAAGACGTGGCAGTAAAGGATGAAATGGGTTACCTTGAGATTTTCCCTTTCTCTCTCGACGCGTTGGAACTCCTGGCGCTCCTTGTCTATAGCCACCTCTTTTGTGGTGATTTCATCTTTTAGCTGTTCGAACATGTGGTTCACGATTTTAACCTTGCGTTTCATCTCAGCATTCTGATCCTAGAAGTGAACACAGGGAGGTTTGTGAGACATCGCCAATAGACAAGCACCCTAGAACATTCACACTCAAAACACACACTTATTCTTTAGTGCAGTGAGAAAGAGACACAACATGATTGGGTCATCATTGAAAGCTTACAACAAAAGCCATTCATTTATGGATCTGAAAATCAGTCTTATACTTGAGTTTCATACGGCAGTTTTAATGGCTTCTCTCATTTGTTTCTTAAAGACCCCAAGTGCAGTTTCCTTTCCTGTGCTGACATATTTTTCTGTTGATACATAAAATTTTGGGCAAAAAAACAGCCATGAGACTTTGGTCACATCACAGCCATGAACAATGATTTGCTAGCAGACTGCAAAGTGGCATTTGGATGCAAAACATTCTCATTCTGAAGAGAATTTGATTGGACAAAAATGTGTGTGGTGCAGGATGAGTATTGGTCCATTTTCCTGGACGGAAAATCTTGGAAATGTATGCATACACACTACTGTTAAAGAGTTTGGGATCATTGAGAGTATTAGTATTATTAGTAGTAGTAGTAGTATTCACAAAGGATGCATTAAATTTATAGTACAGTAGTATTAAAGCTGCGGTAGGGAACCTTTGAGGCTCTAGCGGTTAATAAACAGAACTGCTTGCGTCTTGCGGAAGAACATCGTAGCCGGAACTACTTCTCTCTGTTTATGTCTATGAAGAATCACAAAGGTACTGGGTTACTCCGCCCCGGTTTCCCCGAAGCAATCTAAAATAGTCCGAATATAAACACTTATTATAGGTGCACCCTAGTGATTCAGGACAAGCCAAAAACACGGTTTGGAAAATGGATTCATGGTGTACTCGCTTATTATATACCTTTTTCTACATTTTGAACACAAACAAAGTTACGGACCGCAGCTCTGATTGGTTGATTTCTTACCGGGAGCAGTCCGTAACTGCAAATGGCAATAGGGCCACTGGGAGGAGCCAGAGGAGCTTGATTGTTTTCACAGATTATCTGTCTCATATTCTACTGTCAGGACATAATGACAGGTTTAACAAATATGTAAAAAAATATATATTTACAAAAGTTACCTACTGCAGCTTTAATTGATTGAACAGTAACAGTAAAGACATATATAATTTTACAAAAAAAATATTTTTTTAATAAATGAGCTTTCTATTCATCAAAGAATCTTTAAAAATACAGGACAGGAATTAATTACATTTACGTGAAAAACGAAAATATCATTTTTAATAACAATAATATTTTTACTATTAAACTTTTACTATATTTTTGATCAAATAAATGCAGCCTTGGTGAACACAAGATTTCTTTTGAAAACAACCCCAAACAGTAATGTATATGCTAAATGTTAGGTTTTTAGGAGAACAGTAGCATACAGATAGCTTCAAAGCTAATATACATTGACTAAAATCCACACAAATTTTGATTTCACGTGTATCAGTGCATGGATTAATTAAGCCAGAAACATACTGGAAAGACACGGGGTGAACAATAACATAATTTTGGCAAAATTTTCCTTGTAACAGTAGATCTGAACAGTGGCATTCAAACCATGACAGTATAGCGGACCTGAAAAGTGACTATAGAAAATGATAGTTCACACTATTGAGTAATTTTCCACTATTGAGCTCCTCACGGCAATGCTGAGAATATAACCTGTGTTGCTTTTTGCATCGATGCGTGAAAATGAGTTTGCCTAGCTAGAAGCACCTGCATTCATGTACTTTTGTAGTTTCAGGCCTAAGTCTGCTCAGAAGGGAGGCTACCTGCTATTTCCAACTTCGTACATATGGGGAGAATTCCTGGACAAAGACTAATGCCAATTTACGCAAGCTACCGTGGGCCGTATTTCCCAAAGACGTCATCCCATGGATCTACTAGCCTCTACTTCTGCTCTCATGCTCATGGGGAGCAGATCTGTAAGATGAAGTTCTATAAACACACATATACACTTACCTTGGCCTCAATCAGGTTCTTGCTGAAGAGGTTCCTCTCTGTCCTGACATCCTCATAGAGGTTCTGTTGCTGCTTCAGTTTCGTTTCAGCTTCTGCGATTCTCTTCTTATACTCAAATATCTGCATCTCCTTCAGTTTAATGTCTTCAATATTCTCAAGAACCTGAGAAGACAGAGACAGCGGAATTAGATCAGGAAAAACACAACTAGTCTATAGCTCTGTTTGAAACCTACCATAGATTTTGATCAAAACAGGGTATAATGTGAGGCAACATCATATTGTTCCCTGCTGTTTCATATAGCCTTTCTGCCAACATTTTGGAATGGTGTTTATGTTATATTCATCGAGAGTTTATGCAACCTTCCATTGGTGCAAATACAAACTTGAACTGCCTTTACCTTTTTCCCCATATGTCTTGTTTTGATTTGCTTTCTTTAACTCAGATACATTCACATCAGGAGAAGTTTAGAGAATCAAACAGCTTGCCTTTATTGAATTTCACTGCAGTCTGAATAGTTGCCAATCCATGTTAACCTTTCCCCTTGTGCATTTATCAAAGAACAAATATAGTTTCAGTGGGGTTTGGTAGAAATAGTATTTAGTCCTTAGCAAAATGCAAGGGATTTTTGCATTAAATTGATAGCAGAATGGGTCCAAGGCCATGCCATTCAAACTCATATGTGCTAGGGTTAAACAGCTCATGTTTTTGACAAAAGCTTTCAGACATGTAAGCCAAACACATTGTGTCTGCAGAGATAAAGAAAGGTGCATGTGTCAGATCAACCCACTGGTTGTAAATTCTCAGCCCTTCTGAAAATAGGGTGTATATAATCAACCAATGCATGAGAACATAATGCCAGTCACTTCCCGTAAATTCAACAACTCACAATTCATAGTCAGCTGCAGGGCCTTATAAATCAAAACTTGTGAACACAGTATAGTTTCTCCATCATCTCCTCTATAAATCTAGCTAAATTCACTGATCTAAACCTAGCAAAAGTCATACTGTTTTATCCCCTTAAATGTCATTCTGTAGGACAACACATTGGTTCTGTCCGCTGGGTGATAATGTGGAGCACCATCATCATTCATGTCAGATGTCAAAACAATCTACCCTAGAAGATGTTAAAAAAGAAAAAAAATTTACATTACATGTCTATATCTACTAGTACACGAAAAAACATTTTTTTATAGAAAAAAATATTTCAGATTATATATCCAGATTCTATTTGCACATAGGTCTTGCTTCATCACATAGCTTTTATATTGACTGCTCACATTACGTTTTCAAATGATCTTTCTCATGTACAGATATTAACTAGAACATGCATGCTCTTATTATTTAAAGGTTCATCAATAAAATGCTAAGAAATTTTAACTGTCTTATGATTCAGGAGTAAAGGACGATCGCCCTAATGGTTTTCAATAAATAACATGCCATTAATGATTGTGGAACATTGGTGGAATGTAATGAGACAGTCTGGGGGAGATATGTGCTGCCCTTATAAAAATTACAGACTAAAGATCTACAGATTTGTGTTTAAAATAGAATCTGCAAATCCAGTTAACAACGGTTTTCTAAATAACACTGCATGAAGGGGTAAACAGGTAATGCTGCAAATGTTTATGTTTAATATCACTCTGTTTTCATGGATTGACTCAAAAACTTCTGGGCCAAGAACTGAGAAGAAAGATGGCATACCAGCTGAATGGGATGCTAACGAATAGCTTTCTTCAGGCATTATAAACCTACTCTTTTGAAGTATGTTTCTTATTTTAAATCAGAAGAATGTTTATTCTCTGCATAGTACTAGCAAGCTACAGTGTGGAGTCAGATCTCTCAAGAGGAAATCTCAAAACCATTAGCTAAGAGCTTTTTCAACACGAGGCCTTGCTAATGCTTGCGGCTGCGCATTATTTACCTGGAATTAGATTATTAACTTTTCAAATAAAACCCTCTGAAAGAAAGCAAATGTTAGCAATGCTGAATAAATGAAAGCAATGTTGTGTCTCAAATAGCCTCTGGTTCCTAGGAAACTGTGATAGCTGTTCCAAAATAAACCCCTTCTGCAGCACAACCGCCATGGAGCTGAAAACTGAAGTGTTTGTGTGTGTGAGACGAGAGTAATGGATGAATCTCTAGTTAGAAACAGCATGTCTGTTTTACTGTGGACTATGGACGGACGGACGGACGGACAGACAGATATATAGATAAGTCTGGAACATGTAAACAGACAAGAGTTTTGATTATTTTACTGCATGAAACTGGCAATATTTTACAGTATAGATCTTCAAAGGGTTATGCAGCTAGCTTACACAGAAATAGGAAGACTATTATGTGGAATATATTATGTCTAGTCCTATCTGTCTGAGACAGAAAGAGAGTTAGAGGATGTGCCTGGAGCTGAATATAAACCTGAAAACAACAACAACAACAACAAAGAAAGAAAGAAAGAAAGAAAGAAAGAAAGAAAGAAAGAAAGAAAGAAAGAAAGAAAGAAAGAAAGAAAGAAAGAAAGAAAGAAAGAAATAAAATTAAATGGCTTACTAATTGTCTCTATCTGGCCAATCAGTCATCTTAAAAATACTTTATGTTTAGTTTTTTTCATCAAATGCATTTCCAAAAATACATTAATTAAATTAAATGAATGAATGACATGTTAATTGAGAACAGCAGGTGACACGTTAACCGAACTGTAATTTTCTCATGTTACAAGATCTCTTATAAAAGTATGGAAGGATATTCCGAGCTATTTTCAAAAGGAATTAAAATTTTTATTTTCAATTGCATTTTCCATATGTGGATGCATAAACTGTAACATAATCTAAACACAACTGCAAATCTTGTCCATTGTGGCTCCTGCCGATTGCAGAGGATAGTCACTGAATATGGGGTAAAAATTACGGAATTACTAATTATGTAAGCTGCCAGAATATAATGAGACCTGTGTTGTATGATCAGTTCATTCACACACATCTAGCGGATTGCCAGCTGTCTTTAGTGGTGCCTTTACCAATTACCTCCACTGTTAAAAGCATTTGGCACAATCATCTGTGAGTGATGTCATTTCCCAATACAAACACCCCATAGTATAGCCCCGCCCCCGACACTGATTGACAGGTTTCTGTGTAAGGCATCGGAAATTCTAATGCTAAAGGAATTGCGATTCCATCTGAGTTTTGGTGGCTACATGTGTGACAGAGAGATGTGAAAAACCAGACATGGTAATAAATTTTGCTTTTTAAATATGACAGGCTCATGACTCGTAAAACATGGGAAATATAGTTGCAAATTAACTTTGCTTTTCCATTTGAAATTTGACAGTCACTGTGCATTCGCGATTGTGTTTGGAATATGTCACAATTTATGCTTCCACATAGAAAACACAATCGAAAATACAATTTGCAATTCCTATTGAAAATAGCCTGGAATATCATTTCATATAAAAAATCATGGTGAGATAATTCATTTACAGGAATAGTTCACCCTAAAATAATAATCCTGTCATTACTCACCCATATGACATTTCATCAATGGAAAACAAAAGTTAAGGTAGAATAGGCATGCTGCCTTTTTTTTCAATACAATGACAGAGTTCAGTAAATTATAAAATAATTAAAATTTTAGCTTGACTGGCCCTTTAAGAAATCTAGATTATTGATATAAAGTTGAAATACCATCATGTAATTACAACAAGATGAGCATCAGACTTAGTCAGACTGTTCTCTAATTATGTTGTTCACAGCACGCTTGATTTAACTTGATAGTTGCCCATTATACATAAGCAAGTCTGCCCATAAGTGCCAAACAGTTACTGCATTGAAGTGTGTATAGAGCGGCACACACACAAACATACTGTTGTGATAGCAACAGTATTATAAAGTCATCAGTAACTCACACAAGCATGAAGTACTACAGAGTGAAGAAATGCCTTCAGGGATTACAAGACAAAAACCAAGTGACTCTCAGCTCTCAACAACTCTTAGAAAGTAAAACATAACAAGTAGGGGTGTAACGGTTCACAAAATTCACGGTTCGGTTCGATACGATACACTGATGTCACGGTTCGGTTCGATACGTTTTAGATACAGCAAAATGTAAAAACATCTCAACTTTTCAGAATGCCGCAAGCGCACCGCGGGTCATGTGACAAGAACCAACCAATCAGCTTCATCCTTTCCCGTAACAAGGTTGAGAGCTCAGCCAAGATGAAGGATCAGCTGATCATAGTTGTATATGGATTGCAATTTTGAAATAAATTTAGTAGCAGAGCTACTGCAAGCGATTTTTAGAGCTGCAAATCCATTTATCCTTCGCTGAAATTTCCGCGTCTCATGGAGAGAGCACGTCATTGTTGCTTAGCAAAGACAGACGCCTCATGAGCGCTTCTGCCCGAGCGCTTTGGAAAGGAGGAGAAAGACGTGCTTAGCGTTTTCCACGCGTTTTTAGGAGCGATATGTGAACGGCCCCTAAGGCGCTCGCTCACTCAGCACGCGCTGAAGGCTCGTTGCAAAATGTCTAATGCATTTAACAGACCAGAAATATAAGATCCTAAAATAACCAACAGGTCTGGTGTTTGGGTTGGATTCCCTGTAAGCTATAGTGTCTAAATGCTGCAGGGATAGTTTGCTGCGTGCATGTTTCTCCTTTTTTTCGTCTTTTCCCAGATAGTACTGACGCATATATCCCAGATATTCCCGCTGGGGTTTTTTTTTTTTTTTTTTTTTATTCCCGCTGGTGTACCCTGTCATGTTGCAGATGCGACATACCGTTGTTTTTTTATCCACCACTCTCTTGCCATCACCATTATAGCTTAAAGGGAATCCAAAGTGCACCCAAACACCAGACCTGTTGGTTATTGGGGGATCTTCTCATTTCTAGTCTGTTAAACGCATTGGCTATTTTGCAACGAGCCTTCAGCGCGTACTGAGTGAGCGAGCGCCTGCTGAGTAGCCTAACATAAACATATAAGATGGTGTTTTTTTCTTCTTCGGGAGTGTCAGGGGCGTTGCCTGTTACGTTGTTTGGGTTATTGGGCTACCTTGTTGAACGCATATCATTATATTTCTATCTCTCTCTTTTTTTTTTTTTTTTTTCAAATATAATTAATTACTCCAACGAACCGTTCGGTATACATAATGCGTACCGCGTACCGAACCGAAAGCGTCGTACCGAACGGTTCAATACGAATACGCGTATCGTTACACCCCTAATAACAAGAGAAAGAAATGTGAGGAGATTTGGAATATTTTTCTCTCTTAGGCCTAAAACATACTTTATGCTAGTACGATTGTAAATACATCAAGCAACACAAGCTAGATTGAATTTGTGACGTTTTGAAATGGGTTAAAATTCAATCCACATCTCAATCAAGTGTTGCATTCCCAGTACTACCACAAGGGGCGCTGTCTTACAGTCAATGTCCTGATGATAGATAGATAGATAGATAGATAGATAGATAGATAGATAGATAGATAGATAGATAGATAGATAGATAGATAGATAGATAGATAGATAGATAGATAGATAGATAGATAGATAGATAGAATTCTTATACTTTAAAATGCCATGTTTCATTCATTTTGTTTCTTGCTGCTTCTTTGTAATTATTTGTAATTATCTTTAAATTAATAGTCATTTTGTAGGTCTTTCCTGTGTCCTCAATTTCACTTTCTATCCTCTTTTAAAGTTATTTAGTTGATTTGTCTCATTTTAAATTATTACATTCTGTTTCGATAAAAAGAAAAATACAGAAACCATTATGATAACATAAAAATTCAAAATGTGGTTAAAAAATGAACAAAATTAACTTCAAGGTGACATTCTCGATCACTCACTGAGCAGTGTTTGTGTGTGTGTGTGTGTGTCTGCTGTACCTTCTTGGTGAGCTCACTGGCATCGTTTATGTAGCGATCCCTCTCTTTCTCCAGCTGGTAGATGATCTTTCTCTGTTTCTGGGCTTCGTCCCTGTAGTTTAAAATCTCCTGTTCCAAACTCTTCTTTGACTGTTCGTGTAGCTTAACAATAGTCTGCTGTTTGTCCGTTTCATTGGCCGCCTTGATCATATTCTGGAACAAAAACGTGCACACCGACACAAGAGGTTACACTAAAAGATCAATTTGTAAATATACTTAGCAAGAAAATAGACATAAAAAAAACAAATTCTCAAAGTTTGAGAATAGGATGGTTTTATTCTGTGAGGTCTTGATGTTCAGTAGATCAAAGGAATGACTCTCCAAGGTAAGATGATATCAAAAGTCATGTTTGTACGCTACAGTGTGTGTGTTTGTGAGACAGAGTGTCTCCTCTGGATTAAATATGAATATAATGTTTTTTTTCATATGCACAATAGCAATGCAATATTCAGCATGTCAGCAGAAACATCGTGCACCTTCTCTTGTTTTCTGAAATCCATCTGTGCATCATAACAGCGTGGGGAAGCTATGAGAACTCTGAAAAACCAGAACCGCTGCAGAAAATTAGGCCTTAGGATAAAATATAATAAAGACTCAACGTTTTCAGATTAGTACCAGGAGATCAAACTAAAAGAGCTAAAACAACGTTGTAGGGTTTTTTTGGTGTATGATGCATTTGATTAATTATATGATAAACTATTTAATTAATCAAATAATCTTAAACAAACAGTCATTTTAGGGGCTTTTTAATATGTGTGATTAATTTGATTAATTATCTGAGATATTATTTAATTACTGAAACAATAATCTAAGTAAATAAAGGTTTTAATGGCTTCTTGTGTGTGTGGTTCATTTGATTGATTATTTGATATATCATTTAAATAAATAAATGTTTTAGGGGCTTTATATACAAATAATAATCTTTTATTTAATTAATTACATAAACTAGATAAATAAATCTATTTTAAACCGTTTTTTATGAGGGTGATTTATTTTAATATTTATTTAATACTTAATTTATTAAACACAAATGATAATCTAAATAAATACAGTTATATTAATAAACTAACAAATATATAATCAACTGACAGCCCTAGAAGGACAGGGTTTTGTCCCTTTATTTTATTCCTTCCAAATGTATTTCTTTGGGGTGGTTTCATTACATTTTGTAACGTTTCGTTCGATTTTGTACATTTTGTCTGAGGTTGTTTTCAAGACTTTTTTTAGAAAAACATTAGTAGTAAATTAGAAACGTATCCGCACACCTTATTCAGGATGTCCCTCTCCCGCATCAGTTCATCTATAGCCTTCTTGTCCGTATCCATCTGCTTTTTTGCTATCTCCATTTCTAAGAAAAACAGAAAAATAAAGCACTTTATTATTATACTTTATTATTTTTTCAAAGCCAGCAGGACACGGCGCTAATTGTTACTTTTCTTTTTGAAAGGCTTTGTGCTAATAGGGTTGTTTTCAGAAGCACTTTCCACATTCTGTCAAGGACCAATGTAAAATAATTACACAATTCAAAAAGCCCATTATATGGCTGCAGACATAAGGAGGTAGAAAAGAGAACCGGGACATGGAAAGACTGAAGGAAAGAATGGGAAGGAGCAAAAAGGGGAAAGGAATGGTGACGTGTCCTGGCTGTCAGCGAGCAGGCATGCATGAGTGGACGTTGCGGGGCTGCGCTGTCATGTGAAATGGCCATTCCATGTTCTGTCCTCCGATGACCCTGCCACCTCTTCTCCTTGGACGGCCAGCTCACCGACCCCACTGTCACAGCCCATCTCATCAATCACCCAGCCAACTCTGATTAAGATGACAACATCCATCACTGTGGAAACCCCGATTAAAATGACAACAGGGTTCTGGCTCCATCCATCAGCCGTCAAACACCTTCCATTCGAACCGTCCAATCAGAGCCAGGAGACTTTCACTAATATGAGGATTTCTTTATAAAATACTGGCTTGATGACGAGTCTGATTATTTCTCAAACCGCACAGATGGCATCAAGGAGACTGCGATAAATTAAGTGCAAAGTAAGTGCATACATTTTCCATACACAAGAAATACGAAACGTTAGATATATTTCATTGTGTTCTAATTGGATCACAGGACAGCAGAGAGAAACATGCTTAATGCAAATAAAAAAAAATTAACCATGTAATAGTTTTATCATCTTTTAGTACAGTGTTGAGACATCACTTAAAGTCTAGTATAAGATCTTGAAAGTCTTGAATCAAAGCCAGCTGTAGAACTACTATATAGATTCCAAAACACAGAGCAGGAAACAGTTTCTAGCAACAGAACATTCTGAAACAACCATTTTAAAATATTACTTGAAAGTTCACACTCACATCAAAGAAGTGCAGAAGTCTGGCTTTTGCTCAGCAATTCTACTAACAACCTGCTCAGACAAAGCTCTCTGGATTACAGGTCAGATAGTCAATAATTGATGAGACTGATGGAAGTGTCCAGCTACATTGGCCTTAGGGTTTCCCTGAGCAATGCAGCTTGTATAGTGTCAAGATAAGACTAAGGTTAAGCACCAGCACTCCACAGACCTCGTCATTTAGAACATGCTTTGATCCAAAGTGACTAACTTTACAGGGACGGCCTCACCGGAGCAACCTAAGTACTATATTTAATGACACAACGCTGATGGATCAACATGCAGCATTCTAGTTAGCAGACCAGATCTTTACCATTACACTATCTAGCACACTGCTCCCAGACACAGCTGAAGCCATTAGGATCCACTACCTCTCATGAGAAATCTATCTTCACATGCTCAGCTGGGATGGACAGATCATGGGTCTCATCAGGGTAATGGATGCTGGTGTCGGCGAGAGGTCACAGAGGTTGGAAGACGAAAGACTGGGTGAGCACTGGTGTAGAAGTGGGAAAAGTAAGTGATGGAAGACCAGAGACCAATCTGTTCAAGAACAGACTCAGATCATATGTCATTCACTGCAGGTGTGCATCACAGATATTAATACATAAACTACTGTACCACAAGACGAAACCTTTACACTGAATATATTTGAAACATAAAAGCACATGGTGGTTTTCAACCCTTTTCGCTTCACAGCCTAGATTTTACACTGGACATTTTTGTTCACATGGCCAGTTATCTACCGTATAAAAGTAACAACAATGTCCATAAATCAAAGATTTAAATTGATTAAAAATGTAAATTAATATTACCGTATTTTGCATGGGCCATATGTAATAATATATAATATAAAACAAATTAAAATAAATGCATATATAAAATTACACAACATGCTATGGAATGACTTAAATAATAATATTACATAACTAAATGCATTTAAAGTAGAATAAATTATTAATACATTAAATTTCATTTCATTACCAACACTTCTGTCATTAAATACCTGGGACTATTTTCATAATTAGAATGAGTGTTAATTACTAGCCTGAGTATCATAGCATTTGCAAAAATAAACAATTTTAAAACTGTCAACTACTCCCAATTTTTATGAAGCTTGCAATACCATACAAGCCTTTCCTTCAAATCTGAAATGTCTAAATTTCTCTGAAACAGAAAGTTATTACAATAATCAAACATACTTTATTGTCTATAATCATTTAGTGCCAGAAGTATGATTCTTTTTAATGAATCCGATTGTTCTAAATGATTCATATGGAGGAAAGGTTTATAAAAATTAATTTTCAAATTGTAATATATTTGTCCAAGTTAAAGTTGTCACACTAATTGAATTTGTTATTGTTTTATGTGCAGGTAAATACAGCTCTTATTAATATATATATATATATATATATATATATATATATATATATACACACCATCTGATAGTTACATATTTAAAAAAAATAATAATAATAATTTGCCCTTTAACAGCTTTGATGTAGTATTTTAAATACTACTACTTTAAATAATAAGAAGCTTGCGCCTGGTAAACAACAGTTATCTAACCAAAACCTGCCCTCTAGATTTTCAGATCAGCGGGAAAGAACAGAAGGTGAACAGGATAGTATTTACCAGTGGAAATTAAAACCAGAGATGTGGAGAGCAGGGTAAAGAAAAAAAATCAATTAGATGTATTCATTGTTTGATTCTAATTACTCTCAGCTCTGTCTTCCTTCAAAACGTATTACCTCAGTTTAAAAAAAAAAAAGAAAGAGAACAAAGAAAGGAAGATGAGGGCTTTTGAACAGATGTGGAAAACAGAAGTCTTAACTCAAGTCCTCTTGAAATTTTTAGTCAAGGTTTCTTTCCCTGAGAACATCATAATTTAGTTTCAAATTGTCCATTTTTGCATACCGTATTTTCCGGACTATAAGTCACACTTTTTTTCATAGTTTGGCTGGTCCTGCGACTTATAGTCAGGTGCGACTTATTTATCAAAATTAATTTGACATGAACCGAGAGAAATGAACCAAGAGAAAACATTACCGTTTACAGCTGCCAGAGGGCGCTCTATGCTGCTCAGTGCTCCTGTAGTCTACCAAAGAAAGCATAGAGCGCCCTCTCGCGGCTGTAGACGGTAATGTTTTCTGTTGGTTCTTGGTTCTAAATGAATGCGACTTATAGTCCAGTGCGACTTATATATGTTTTTTTCCTCATCATGACGTATTTTTGGACTTATGCGACTTATACTCAGGTGCGACTTATAGCCTGAAAAATACGGTACTCTCTTTGTGCAAGCTGTCACAACAGTCACTACTGCACAAATATACCAGTAATTCAGAAATCGAAAATTGTGTTCTACATGTGCAGTATTAATCTGTCTCAGTCAAACAGTTGAATAAAGTTTGGAATAATTAAGATTTTTTATGTTTTTGAAAGAATTCTTATGCTCACCAAGGCTGCATTTATTTGATCAAACAAGCAGTAAAAGATAAATATTGTGAAATACTAATACAGTTTATAACAGTTTAAAACAGTTTATTCCTTTGATGGTAAAGCTGCATTTTCCTGAAATAATCTAGGCTGGACAGTACAGTACTAGTACAGTGGTAAAGATCTGAATAGAGCAGTGGAATTGCAAAGGATTTGATTGAATGTGTAATTATATGAATGTAGAAATTCATTTTACTACAGTGGCATTTCATATTCATACATATTTAAATAACACTTTTATGCTGTAGAGTTCAACTGTGGGGAAGTGTGTTTTCTTGCCTCTCTCCAGTCCAGTGATTTGATTCTTGAGTGTTTCTCTCTGGTTCTCCACCTCCACTTTCTGCTCCTCCACCTGTCTGAGTCTCCGCTGCACCCCCTCTCTCATTTTGGTAAGTTTAGCAATCTCCTGTTTCAGCTGGGCTACTTCCTCTTCTTTCATCTGAAGCACACAGGACACACACCATTACTGTCTATGTGTGTACATGTGAAGCCCAAACTATTCAGCACTCGTTAAAAACAACCAGGCTTATGCAGAAAACCTGTAGCTATAAACAAAATCTAATATATACACTCTCGTTCAAAAGTCCCGGGTTGGTAAAATGTATAATGTTTTTGAAAGAAGAAACTTCTCATGCTCACCAAGCATAAGTAAAAACAGTAATTTTTAAAATAACCTTTTCTATTTTTATTATTTGTTAACTGTAATTTATTCCTGTAATTGTTCAGCTGCCATTAGTGGCGCATTCAAAAATAATTATAATATGCTAATTTTGTGCTTGGGAAACATTTTCTATTTTTTATCAATGTTGAACACAGTCCCCATATTTTTGTGGAACCTGAAGTTCAGAAGAACAGCAATTATCTGAATAGAAACATCAATATAAAACTATTTACTGGCACTTTTTATTAATTTAACGAAACCATGTTTGAAAAAAAAATTATTAAATACTGACCTCCATCTTTGAACGGTAGAGTAAATTAAATGTACTGTATAATTTTTGCATGCCATTTAAACACTTATGCTTCCGTGGGCTTGGAGTGCATATTGTTTGGAATATGTGTTTATATCAGCACTGTGAATTGAATAACTGACTTATTGACTAATATAGATGCATATAGATACACAAGAAGATAACTGCTGGAGAATAAGCTGAACACATGTACATGTATAATAAGCAAGAGGGATCTAGGATGCTGAAACTGTGCCCCCTTGTGGCCAACATGAGGTTTGCGCTCATTACTCATTCACACTGACTCAGAGGGAGAGCTGGGAGTGCCAACACTACCAAGTAAATGAGAAATGGGAATCTAGTGATGTGCAGGTTGACTTTGCCTAACAATACAGCTTAAGCTTATCCTGCAGAGAGGTGCATTCATCCCACTGATCTCCCACCAGACTCAAGCCACTACAATACAAGGCAGAACAAAGAGAATACAGGGCATTTCATTTAATGTAACATTTGCTGTTTTAACCCCCACTGTGACTCAGTTGGGAGCCTGACGGAAGTTTCGAGCAGAAAAGATCCATCACTAGTCTGACAGGAGAGGAAGAGGGATGGAAACCTTCATCCTCTAGAGCTCTAATTATATAAGAGTGAGAAATGTTTGTCCAATGTTAAGAGGGCAGCTCCATAAATCTGTAGATTTGAGTATGTGCACCTACAGTTTGATGCCTAGAAATGTCTGCCAAGCACAGTATGCATCATTCTGTATTGCTCTCTAGTAATGAGGTGAAGTTCTGTAAGCATACTGTAAGGACAAAATTGTCCCCAGACTCTAGAAAAACTAGATGAATAAATTCTAAATAACGCTGTAATGAAAATCTCAAATGGCGAAATCTCATTTTGAGGCATCTTCATTTGAAAAACGAACAACTGAATAAATTAAATATATATTTTTTTCTTATATAAAAAAAAAAATGTTTATAGAGGTTAGTTTATAGTGCTTAATAATTAGTCCATAGGTTGTCCTCATTTAGTTAACTAATTAAAGATTGTGTGTGTGTGTGTGTACCTTCAGGTCCAAAGCTCGCTGCTGGTTCTGTTGGGAGAACTGCTCTAGGCTAATGCCATTTTGTTCATTATCCTGCTGGAGTTTAGAGTTGCGATGTTGGAGTTGTTCCATTTCTTTGCTGGTTTTCTCATTTATAAGCTGTCAGAAAGAACACAAATTACTTTCGCAAGTTCTGCATGCGTGTATACGCTTGTTCCCAACCTAGCTATATGCTGTGTGATAAAATAGTAGAAAAATGTCTTCAGATATTAGCTAAATCTGACAAGCTGTTCCTCTAGATAGATTCTCAAATGGAAATGCTGTTCATAAAGTTGAAAAATGCAGAAACATACAACTTTTGTAACGTTTACATGTCCTAGTTATTGTTTAATAAAGTTTTCTTCAACGATTTTGGCAGTTAAAATGAACTAAGAGTGACTTTATGTCACTCCCTCTCCCACTGACCCTAGACCAGAGTTTCGTACTTTGTGTTCCTGGAGCTGTTGTTCCAGTTTCTGCTGATCATCTTGCAAGCGCTGGCTATGTTGAGTCAGAGATTTAATCTCTGAATGTTTGGACTCCAGGTCAGTTTGAAGCTGCTTCACTTCCTTTTCCAACTTCTCTTTCCTCCTGGTTTCCCGGTGAATCTCATTCTGACGCACCTGGATGTCCTGCTGGAGCTGTGACAGAGAGACAGTTTTGTTCCAAATGGCATAAATTGCAAATGCCTTCAAAGGGCACTATCTATCTATCTATATATCTATATATCTATGTTTGTCTGTCTGTCTGACATACTGTTCAGACATCATAAGAATCAGAATTAAAATAATTTTTAAATGGAATACATTCAGAGTTTAAAGTGGTTTGTCAGACCACTTATTGATTTTTTATACACATTAAACAATTGAAGATTTATTTGCCAGGGAGGTGATGGGGAATCAAGTCTGTCCAAATGTACAAGTTTAAGTGCCACATTCACAGGATTTATGTTCCATTTCTCACAGCATATGAAGATCCAAGATAGAAACTGCTAGTTATTCTTAGACGTTTGAAGAGTAACAATCACCACACACCATATTTCAAATATTGATATGCTGACACAGATGGACATTTGAGACAAAAATGCTTTAATTAATACTAAAACGTTTTCATAGTCTTAAAATCGGGAAAACAAGAGTAAAAAAAACAGCTGATATTGATTCCGGTGATACAATGAGCCAATTATATTTTTGATTTAATGTTCTTGCATGTTATATGTACACTGCACCCTCACATAAAGTTATCACAAGACCCAGTGGTGTCATACACAATGTTTTTTATGTAATACCTGAGCAATTGTGTCCATGGCTTTGTTCTTCTCAGCCTCTATCTCCTGCTGAGCATCAGTGGCTTTAGTGAGGTTCTCCCGCAGAGTCACCACCTCTGACAGCAGATTGTCTCTCTGCTTGGTAAGGTCCTCTTTGATCTTCAACAGATCGCCCATGCTAGACACATTCAAAGAGGTTTATGAACAAGCTTTGTACCCCATACCCACCAGAACACCTTAAAAAGATCCTCTGAAGGCCAGTGCAATCAAAACATAATGTTGTATATCATTCACCTGTATTCTTGGCCCTCCGAGACTCCAGCTCCTTTTTCAATAAGCTTATTGAGACTGGTTATATCCTCCTTTAGTTTCTGGATCGTTTCTTTTGCCTGCAACTCCTTTGCATGTGACGCTTCAACCATTTTCCAGGCCTTGTCAATTTCCTAAGCGACAGTAAAATAAACAGATAATTTGCTAAAGCAAGCGATGTGGAAACAGCTCTAAATTAGGTCTAATGTTCTACCATATAAGAGGACATCATGCAGAGGTCATCGTGTTTATTTTTGAAGACACAAATGAGCACAATGTCCATTTTAGAGTGCGGTCATTTCAGGCTAATCTACCATTTTAAGGGAGGTGATTGTGGCTTGATCTTCATCCGCTAGTTTCATGGCTGTGGACACTTTGACGGTGTTGGACATTATCTCTGCGTTCAGCTCCCTGCATTTGGACATCAGTCTCTTTTCATTCTCGTGGGACTTCCGCAGGGCTTTGGCGATCTTCTCATATTCCACATGAAACTTCTCTAATTTGTCGTCTCCTGATAACTCGTTTAAAACCTCCTCTATGTCCTTTTCCATGGTTTCAAATGCGCTGTCCTCAGTCTGAAAATCAGAACATGTAAAAGATATTAGAAGATGTTGTCTGATAACTTCGGAACTATGCTGAAAGTGTGCATGTTGAAGAGAGTCTGAAAGAGTTGAAGAGAGTCTGGCAGATTTGTAACAGTTTGCAAGTCTGCAGTAGCACTGCTGATGACATACTGAAATACATGATCAAACACAAAGAACAAAGAGGCAGCAGCAGGTGCTGGTTTTAATACAGCTGTTGGAGAGCTCACAGGCTTCATGGAGAAACCAACACAGAAAAAAAAAATGAAAGGAATTATAGACTGAAGCTTTGCCTAATCCATCTAAATATTCATTTAATTGATTGTGGCCAATCATTCTTTCAAATCATTACTTCAAATCTCTTAGCAATTAAACATTCACAAAAGATTTTTGGGGTGAAAAGGCCTGAGGTTATTTTTTTTTTTTACTTTTATTTAATTTTTGGCAGAAAAAGACATAATTGTCGAAGCAGAAGAACTGTTTCCTGGAACTGACTAAGTCTTATAATTAGTTTTCAATTTGCAATTTCTGCTGTAAAATAAATAAATAAATGATTGTATGCTTGTGTTATTAAAAGGGTACAGCAAATAATGAATGCAGTTCAAGTGGGACACTTTCTGGAAAATTTCCATTGTGTTGTTTTAAGTGGCATTACAAACATGTGTACCACTTTATATGTTTTCACAAAGCATAAACAAAGACTATAGAATACTCTTAAAAGGACTCTGGCATAAACCAAGTTGTTAATGTTCACAACAATGTTGACAGTAGTACAAAAACGTACTTTAAAAAATCAATCACATTATCAAAATGGGAAAGGCTCATAAGAATAGTGTCCATAAAACTGACCCAGTAAAGGTTTTTGTATTTTTATGTGCATTTTATTGTATAGCCTATAAAATATAATAATTTAATTGTATATTTTAGCTATTTTCATCTAGCATAGATAGTAGAACTTTAAAAGCGTGGCTTTTCACTCTACTGTAACAACTCAAAACACTGAAATGCTTCAGTGTAATGCAATAAATATTTAACATATATCACTAGGATCACGGCAAAAATATAGTGATTGAGATGCTAACTTAATTTACATATTAGCATCTCAAACGCTACATTTTAGCTGTCTTTTTCTAAGATTTAGTACTATGTCTCCCCACAGTTCGGCAAAAGTTGCAGATGAACATAAGTTACCTCCATTGTGGTCGTTTGTCGGTCCTCTCTAAAACTCAGCAAAATGTTGTTGTTTTGTATTTAATGAACTGTAACACACATAATAATATCCCTGTTTTGCTTCAACGACACTGTTTTTCGTCACCAGGGATACGCGTCCTCGTTGCCTGGCAACTGCTACCAGCTGAGCACTTTGGTATTGATTGTAACGGAACACACCGCTCCCAAATACTGTGGAGAGAATATCATACAGAGAGAAGACACCTGACATTAAGAACAATGAGTACATAATGTAAGGTTCATCACAGGTTTTTATATATATATATATATATATATATATATATATATATATATATATATATATATATATATATATATATATATATATATATATATATATATATATATTCATGCTCCCTGCTTGTTTGTGTGTTGTTCTTTACACTAGGTGGCAGCTTTACACAGTGCAACTTGTAATAAAGAACTGTGAAAAATATTCAGCAACTTTCAGCATCAACAAAATCATCTAAACATATGTATAGTATATATAATATTATGACCCACTGCCTTTTAAAAATGTTCATTTGTCATTAAATTGTCATTCATAATTGCAAAAGAACATTCTGTCATTCTGGAAATGTTTTAATTTATCTGACATCATAATAGTGGATCATTAAACTTCAACATCTAACAGAGTAGAAATCACCTCCTTAATTTATGGATTTTTTTTTTTTTTTTTTACAGTTATTATTGAATATGGTAGGGCCTATGCATGGTGCTGGTAAGAACATGTTGTAACTATTTTGCTGTATGGTAATGGTGGACAAGTTTTAAAACTCTTCCGATGGATTGTGATCATTAGTCATCAAACTTTTATGAGCTTATATGAACAGTGTCATTTAACAGTTGGAGCCTAGACATTTACTGAGCTGTTTCTGAGTTATTTTAAGTGCACTTTGCTAGACATTTAAGGTCATTAGTGGATCTTGGGCTGGTAGATGACTTAAGACCAGCAACATTTCAAAAACCAGTTTAACCAGCTTAAAGTGATAATAGCATGGATTGAAAAAAAAAAAAAAAAAAAAAAAACATATATATATATATATATATATATATATATATATATATATATATATATATATATATATATATATATATAATAAAACACTGCCTAATTGTATTCATTTATAATTTCCCCCCAAACAAAACTGAGAGTAGAAACTTTATAACCCTTTTCTGGCATTTGTTTATACCTCGAAAGCCCTCTGTATGACACACGTGTTCAGGCACAGATTGGGACAAATCCTCTCTGCCAGTCATCCGAAATCTGCAGCACATGTACTCAGGTAAGCAACCTACTGATTACATAACATGGCAATGTTATTATTAATCATTTCATAATTACACTTCACTGCCCCTAGCCATGCTGAATGACGTCAGATGACGCAATGAGAGGTGTGGAAGTTCCTAAAGACCTGTTGAGTCACTTAGATTGTGGCTAGCCTAAATGTGTTCGCATTTTCTAAAATAGTGGAGTTGAAAATTAAACATAATATAAATTTTATTCAAATAGCTTTTAAGTATGACTACAATAAAACATTACAAAAGCTTGGAATAGATGCTAGGCTATATAAATAAGTATGTAAGTAAATTAATTAATTAAATAATAAATTAAATTTGACTTAAACTAGCCGATATAACATTAATATTGATCATTTGTTTCTAATTTTAGACATATTCCATACAGACTTAACTCAAATGCCTAGCTTAAAAAATGACAACACTGAAAAATGTAACTTAGAGTGACTGTTAAGACGTGTTTTGGCTGTTATGTTCGTATTTTCCTGAAGTGATATTGAGTCACTGACGCTGATAAAAATAAGACATTGTCATCAGTTCGTGAGTTGGCACCTGAGCTTTTGAAGTCTGATCTTGCCGCAAATATTCAGAAGTTTTGATTGGTTTGCTTCTCTAAACGAAAGCATCCCGTAGAATCCAAACTGTAAAAGTGAGTGGACTATATAGTTATGAGGACACATTATGCTGATAGTTGAGCCAGTATATTTGATCTAATCTAAAGTAGATGCATGCGCGACAGATGCGCGTTAAACCCCCGACAACGGCGTGCGTCAAAAAACTCACCAAAGCAGGATAACAAAACATATATCCGAGGGAAGAAATTTAGCAAATCAAATCGTTTTTGAGCTGACCTACTTAAAATTTCCGGTTTATTCAGATTTCGTTCATTGCAAACCCCCCTCGGTGCCTCTTTTTTTTTTTTTCTTCTTCTTTTTTTGTGCGTTTTCCCAAAACGCAAACGCGCGTCTTCCCACCTGCAGCTTAGGCGCATTTGGGCAGCTGGTGTTTTTCAATGACAGTTCATCGAGCAGAGAAAAACTTGTGGATCTGTAGCCGGTTCACACCCGACTTGTCACGGACATAATATCAACAACAGATCAAGAGAGGCAAGAGTGAGTTATAGTGCCTGACGCTCGTGCAACATCTGGAGATCAGCAGCATCAGCAGCAGTCATGGGCAACAGTGTGTCCGGAATCAGAGCACTGCACAGGGGACAGCAGAACAGATTTCAAAGACTTCCAAACTCACATAAAGGTTAGTAGTTTATTTGATTTTATTTGATTCGAGTCTTTCTGTTGTAAACAGTAGAGCATGGCGCTCGCAACTCCAAGGTCATGGGTTTAATCCTCGGGAATGCAAGAAAAGAAATCACTGAAAAAAAGTCTGTCGAATGCATAAATGTAGTATATTGCATATGTATCGTTCCCTACTCCAACTTAAACTTGTAGCTATATTTTGCAATATGGTTTTTAGCTGGTCCAGGTTAGCTGTATTGGCTAACTGTCTTTATCATGGTCTACTAGTTGAGGCAAAATAACATGTTCCAAATCAGAGTAATCAGCTCAAGATTTTTTATGAGAGAGATTTTCTTTTTTCTATCTATTCTAAAGTTAAACGCTCTGAACCGGAGATCAATATTTGTACTTGACAGGCCAAAGGTAATTATACTTGTGCCACATTCATCAGCTTTTTAAGCATTGAAAACAAATAGTGAAACTTTACTTTGTTTACCATGTTACTCATCAAATACCCAATACTGTGATTAATTATTACATATTATTACATAATAATAACAATGCACAATTATGAGCAGCTCTGCAAACAATTAAACACTCAGGACATCATGTTCATTGATATTACTCAGCATTTACTGATGTAAATACACACTGTGCTATGTGTATGATCGTTGCACTGTACAGTGTGACGCAAGTTATAAATTCTGAGACCAATTCAAAAGTCAAAACTATTGCGGTGACCCAGTTTTGCTGTCCATGCTGGAAGTTCATCTAGGCCGGTTCACCTGGTTAAAAGTTTAATGGTCTCACTTTATCTGACGGAGCATACTTCAGAAACATTATTTTATGTAAGCCTCGCCTGAACTCCTCTCCAACTCCTAGTGCTGCTGCGTGGGAGGTTTGCAGCGATGGAGGTAATTTTTGAGATTCTGTTCTGTTTCAGAGCTCTTCTGATTCATGCATAACAGAGCGTCTGATTATGAAGATTACTCCAGTGGAGATATGATTGCGCTTCTCATTAACTAAAAAAGCCATTATATTCAAATAAAGATGTGCTAAAGGGGGCTTTAATTATGTGTGGCTTTGACAAGGCACTTCACCGCATTCATCATGGGCATCGAAGGGCCAGCAACACTAATCACAGGGTGAAACAAATGATTTATAATTGATAGAAAACAGAGAGCACATAGCCAGGCTTTCTCTTCTAATTACTTTCCAAAGAAAATGTTTGTTTGTTTTATTCAGAGGTTATTTGCACACAGAATATGCTAGAATACGCTACACTTTTTAGGTATTTATCAGGAAACACACACATTATTAAACTGATAAAGTAGCTAATAGTGAGGCCATTTGCTGACAAATTTCCTGATTGCATGTTTACATGCGTCTGCTCTTGTGGTGAACTAAAACAAGAGGCAGAAGGGACAGTGGAACCCATTATCCTGTCAGACGAGATCTCCTTGACAACAGAGGATAGCATGTAAACCGTTACCATGGCGATTGAAGGTTAGGTTTGTATACACGTCCATGAGTATCTTCGTGCCCTTTGTTTTGCATCAGAAATGCATGCATTAGAACCCTATAGTTACTTTGAAAAGAAACCTGCGATGATGTGCGATCCTTAATTTTGTACGGTAATGACACTGAACTGTCCCCGCATCCTTCTCCTTCCACTCCACTGAAGTCAAATTTAACTTCAGTAACACATTTCCTTCTCTCTAAAGAAGAGATGACACATTTCAAGCCTGTTTGTTTCTCACCATAAATGATCTGGATAAAATGTTTCATTTCCATAGCGTTTAGCCCCACTGACACCAAGACTCTATTTCTGGCCAAATGACTCACCGCAACATGTTGCGCTTAATATGAATTTGATGTAAATGTGTGTCTGCATATGAAGCATCTCTGCAGAAGCTCACAACAGTGAGATATGAGATGATTCATGGCTTTTACGAAGAGAGGGGAAGTGAGAACAGGAGCACAGTAACCAGTCCAGAAAATGTGAGCTTTGTAGGACGAGGGAAGATTTGTGATTTTGTGATGTGTATGCAGATGTGTTGATGTCTCTGTGTTCATGGATTGCCTGGATGCACCTACTTCCACTTAAAAACTTAAGTTCAGCCGCCTTAAATTTATAATTAGAATCAAATTGGCTCTACACAATAATGTCAGCTTAAATTATAATGAACTGGCTTAAAAACAAAAATTGGTCTCATATTACTTAAAACAATGCAGTTGAAATGGGTTGAATTAATTTGTCTACAATTAAAAAATATCTCTCTAGATCTTCCAGTAATATATCTTGGTTAAGTTTTATTTAAATGCTTGGTTTTATGATCATAGCTCTGTAGTTTTCAAGTGTGGGGGTAAAACATATATATATATAATTTATTTATATATATTTCATACATTTTGCTGCTCACTTGGTTTCTGTATCTGCTCCACTCAAGCTGGCAAAACTCCCTCAGTTGCACGTTGCATCCATAATCATATGATTCAAATCAAAGCTTGCAAGGCAGAAGGAGGCCATCAGGGAGATACAGATACAGTTACAGATTGGTGTTTTTTTTTTTTTTTTACATGCTGTACAAGCCCACACACATTTGAATAGAGGACACACACACTCACATAAAGACACAAACCAACATTTTATATATAAATTGTAATGATATTCACAGATAGATGAAGTTTTCCTTTAGGAACAACAGTTTAGTTCCAGTACATTTGAAGTCACTTTTTAACACGGCGAGACCAAAAAAAAAGAAAACAGTAATCTGCTGTGAACTGAATGAATAATAATGGCTCACGGCTCATTTCTGACAGCTGCCTGATATGCCTCAGACAAGTTAAAAAGTTCAGACTCACAGAGAGTTGTTAATAGCTCAAAGGCTTTTTGAGGTTTATTAAGCATTGAAAAGGTGTGCAGAATTGCCTGATATGTGAAATGAACTCCTCTGCAAGGCAATTTAACTGATCTGAAATCTGAAAGCGTGGTTTAATACTGATGATGTCAAAGGAATATTTCTGTCGTCATTTCTCACACTCACATCATTCCAAACATCCATGAGTTTCTTCCTTTTGTGGAACACAAAATAAATTATTTTGAAAAATGTTGGGCTCCAAACTACATTGGACCTGACTGACTCTCATTTAATGGATTATAAAAAATCAAGTAGAAAGAAAGAAAGAAAGAAAGAAGGAAAGAAAGAAAGAAAGAAAGAAAGAAAGAAAGAAAGAAAGAAAAATAACAAAATGTGAGTGAAAAGATTCCCATACTAAACTTGATTCTGCTCTGCTAGGGAGAGTTTTTGAGGAATTTTGTTTATTTTTTATTTTTTTCAACTGTATCATAATCTGCCTTGCATAGCCTCAATCTTATGACTAAAGTAATAAATAATCTCTCCAGAAGCCAAACAATTTGAGTTCTAATTCATAAATGTAGATTTAAATGTCATTCAAATCCATGAAGTATGAGCAATAGCACTGAATGAAGAATGTTTTGCTAACGTAATAAAAATCTTATTTCTGAATGCTGAAACATGTAGTTATTTATTTATTTATTATTACATTTCTTGTTTCTTCTAGGGAACCTTCCATTCTATAATTTGTCAGTGTTCCTTTTGAATGTTCTCTGAACATTATATGTACTCTTTTCTAATGTTCTATTCTATCCTAACTTCACCAGCCTTGGCTGTATGCTAATTGTGATGCATGCCTGAGCAAGCACCATTAATGAAGGATGAACCTATTTTTTGTGCATGTTCAATGGCTCTGTCTTTGTGTATATGGCCCAAGTTGTTTAGTTACAGTATAACTTAGCAGGTATTCTCAAATAAAAAATTATCATCTAAGACCAAGGTGTTTTTCTTCCAAAAGAAAACAGCCCACAGATCTATTGGCAGCTCAGGACTATTAATCAGCAGACCTGATTGTGGAGCCCAAGGCCGTTGATGGGAACATTTAACATTTCCACTAAGTTCATGAGTTGAAATCTTGCAACACACATGGCTAACCTGACTTTGACTCCACCAGCCTGCCCTCATTCAGGTTGCCTTAAATTATAAGCAGGGAAATTTCAACTAATCACAGCTTGACCCTCTTCTTATTACAGAAATAATGTTTCTTTAGTGATTCTGTAATGTTGTAGACACCACATACGAGTGTTGAAACGGAGACTCGAATGCTGGGATGTATCCCTGACTCACTGTGATTTCTCATATTTGATATATGGCACTCAAAGTTGAATCTTGTAGTTTTGGTAATTATTGGCAACGGTACAGTTTAGCTGAAGTAAAAAATCCTAAGTAAATTGTTACCAGTTTATCTTATTATTTTTTTTCACAATTCACAGACTACAACAAATCTACGGTATCTGCTAACTGATAAATATGTGCTAAAGAAAAATATAGACTCATAATTTTGCATTTAATACAAGAAGTCATAGCGTCGCAACACCCTCAAGTGCTCCCAAAAGAGGTTTGTTTAGGTACTACATCTCAAATATGTTATTACATCAGTTATTAAAATTGGTTCAAATTGTTGGTGAATTCATTTTAAACATACACTACAAAAAATAATTGTCTTTCAGAAATGGCTAGTAAATTTCACAAACGGTTACAAAGAAACTTTTGAAATTTTAAAGTAGACACGTGTAGAAAATTAGAATTGAAAAATACAGAATTGTGTGCCAAATAAAAATAAATAAATAAAAAACTTTAAATTCCACATCAATAAAAGCAAGTCTCAGAAATTGTTGTGGAGGTTAAATATTCACTATGTACACATTGTGCAGTAGTTGCCCACTAAGGTTTTATTGTATATTTCTGTCCTTAAAGGTGTTTTATGCAATTATTCAATTATGCTCTTGCCATTACCTCACAGAATGAGACCTCAAATAGACCTCTGTTTCTCATAGCTAGTGATATAAAAGCTCTGAGGTCACTGTGGTACTCTGAAAGACACAAACAAGTGTTAAAAAAGAGCCTCCAAACAGAATCAGTCATCTGATTAAGCCTTTTCGTCTGATATTAGGTAAACAGAGTTGCACTGGTGAGTCAGGACATATGTCTTGTGACAATTACTGCAGTTAGTCCTGAAGTGCTTCATGAGAGTCTCAGATGACACACCAACAGTCCATGTTTGTGTTTACAAGGTGCCTGTGTTGTACAGGCCATACTCATGAAACAACAGCATAGCAAAGTTCTGTGGAAATCATATGGAAATTTGCAATCAGTGTAAAAGCATTTTGGATGGACAGCATTGTTTAAATGCAAGTCAATACACATTTTACAGTTATAAAGTCACACCACTATAGTCATAATTTAGTATTATTTATATACTATTATACTATTCATACAAATTTTGAATTATGTTTTATTTTATATTTTTAATTTTTGTTTGTTTGTTTTATTTTATTTTAGTACTAAAACTTATTTCGTTTCAGTTATAGCTGCCATTTTATTTTATTTTTTTCATTTGTTTTTAAGTTTACTTAAAGGTTTACCTTAAGTTTGTCTTGTAATATTTATATTTTATTCCATCTATTATCAGTTCATCTAGTATTTATATCATCAACATTTCTTTGTTTGGATTATTTAAAATACAACGGTAACAATAATAACACTGTACAATTGTTTTCATTCATTTGTCCACACTGGCCTCTTATATTGTGCTAAAATCTATCATCAGATAAGCTTGCACATGAAACAAATTGTGTTTAGTCACTTTATATGTCAGCCAAAAAAACAAGTTTGTGGACAGAACAAGCTTAGTTGTGGACCAGACCTTACATTTGTGTATTATAAGCAGAAGGTGTGGCTGCACAGGACTACACTATATTTGTCCAGCTTATATCTGTGCATAGAAGTGTGAATATGTGCGATTTTTTTCTTTGACAGATTATTGATTGATTCTTTGTGATGTCTTAAGATGAAAAGTACTGCATTGCATACCACATAACTGAAACATACATATACACACATGCGGCGCACACACACACACACACACACACAACATGTTAGACGTGTCTCTTTGAGTATACTTTGTGATTATTATGGGTGTGGTGCTATCATGGCTTTATCAGCTTGTCAGTTAAACAGATCTTAGTTGTGTAAAAGAAAAACACCCTCCAAAAACACAATCTTGTCATGTGACCATGTCAGTTAAAGATATCTGATGTTCCCATAAAAAAAAAAAAAAAAAACGGAACTACCATCTGCTGCTTTTGGAAACAGTACAATAGTCCTGTATTTATTTTACCAACAGTCAAATATGGTCAGTTTATTTGTATAGCAGTTTTCAAAGTGCATATTGTTTTAAACCAAGTTGTGCCCAGTGACTAAGCTAAATAGTCTTTACGGTCTGAAATTGAATTTATGAAGCCTAATGACTTTATTGGGAAGGATAAATATTTAGTTTCAGTTCCGGGTATTTTAGAATAAGATAAAAAAAAAAAATATGAGCATTTGTTGTCCTCATTTTACAAAATATCTAGCATCAATGTGTACCGTGTTCCTAAAAGTCACAGGTGAGGTGATTCAAAAAGTAATGCTTTTTTATGTGGGTTTTGGGATATAATTGTAGCAAGTCATTTTCCTCTGGAAACACAATTAGAAAAACCTGTTGACTTTATATAATAAGAATACATTGGACTCATATTTTGCATACTGACCCTTGTGGATCGCCAGTTCCCCTTCCACAAGAAGAACACTTAAAATGAATATTGTTCTGCAAAATTATTTTAGTGAGAATATAGATGGTGAGTTTTCTAATTAAGTTGTTAAAAAAAGAAAATGGCACACACACACACACACACACACACACACATATATATCAGATCAGTTGGAACAACAAATGGTAGCTCCAAAGGTGAAACATCTTCCCCGGTCCCCAGTCCAGTATTTGCAGGACCTTTTACTAAATTTGGGCTTTGAAATCTATAATTAGATATACAGAGACAGAACATTAATTGTTCTTTCCTTTGAGCCTGGGTCCAGACCGATGATACATGAGTTTATTTTTGTGAAGCCATGGTTATGAGTAACGGTGGGAACTGACTCGACTGAGGAACCTGGCAAACAAACTCTTTCAGGAGCCAAAAAGTAGCTTTGTCTGCTCGTAAAGAAGCGCTCTGTATGCCAACACAACACAATTGACTCATTTATCATAAGCAAAGGAAGATTTATCGAAAAATGTAGTTTGAGTATGAGCTTTTCTCTTTTAACAAATGTCACTAGTCTTGCTAGCACATTGCACAGCATTTACAGAAATCAGCCTATCTCTATTCTTTTACAATAAAGAGATGTTTGCATCAAGCACGAGAACTATAAAGATAAGTATACAGTGTGAGTCCACACCACAGCTAAACCCAAAGATGAATAATATCATTGGAATAACTTGCAGAATATTTCTCCAGCTGATAAATGATGAAAAAAAAAAAAGCCTAAGATAGCCATTCGGAACTTTAAAGAGCTCTACCATTTAAAGTGGCAGATGACAGAACTGTGGCGCATTTATAATAAACACAACTCTATCATGCATTGGTGTGGACGAAACTTTGTCTGAAGGTTCTGGCAAGGTTATCTATAATTTATGAATAAACATTCTTCCTCAAGCCTTAATATAATGTTCATTCAGTTGTCTGGTCTTTTATTAATAACATTCTCAAAAGGATAGTTAAAAAATATTATCTAAATGTATACATTGTTCATGGAAAGCTTTGTTCCTGAAAACATTTTAGTTAGACCTTTTTTAATGTTACCACTTGTTTCAGAATGTTCAGAGAACATAAAAAAAACATTCCAATTGCGTTAAGAAAATGATAAAACTGAATGTTCCCTTATCCTTCGCACAACCATGAAAAACATGGACATTTTGAACATTCAGAGAACATTCAGAAATAACAAACAATCATAATTTATTGGGAAAATGTTGTGGAACGGCATGAAAGTGAGTAAATGATGGCTGAATTTTCATTTTTTGGATGAACTATACCTTTAAATCGCACTGGATGTGTATTTTCATAGTTAAGTAATGCCAGACTTGGAGCTTGCTTATTATTGAGGGGTTCTTGCCAAGTTTTTCTTTAGAGTTGAAAGGGATTCTCTGTAAGTTTAGTTGGGGGATTTGTCCATGTTTTAATGCATTTCAGAGCTTTATCAGCCATGCATGATCAGTCAGGCGTTCGGCCCCCTGCTGAGACTCCCTGTTGGGGTTTCCCCCTCCACGTCACAGGTGGAGTCCAAACCAACCAACAACCAGATGCAGAAACTTTTTTACTCTTAGAGCACACTGACTTTCCTGCAAAGAAAATCACTATGTCAGATTTGGAACTGTTTCTTTTCATGCATATTTACACAAATAATGTTCAAAAAAGGCCGCACAACAAACACCGGTCGTTGAAACTAACGACACGATAAATCACAGTTTCGGTGCGATATATTACACTGTGTCCACAGTCAGACCCAATGCCATCTAAATGATTGAGTTCTCTTCTATATAACCAAATATTTATATGTTTTGATTCAAAGGTTTTGCGTGTCAGTTTTACATTTCTTTTTTTTCAAAACAAATGTGGAATTTTCTATGTATATGGTACACAAACATATTTCACAAAGCTTATTCTCCAACACCTCAAACTGAAATCACATCTAATGAATTAAATTCACATCTAATTCATTAAATTAAATATATATGTCGGTGTGTTATTATTATTATTAACTCATTTTTTGCACTTTTGTTTCACCGACCATTTATTGAAAAAGAAAAAGTTTCAAGCCTATTTTTTCTTTAACTTACGCATGAAAATTCCCAAGCAATTCATATTTAATTGTAAATGTTTTATTCAGATAAACAGCACTGTATTGTTTATTGTGTGAGTGTTTTTTGGCGACAGGGGCCCTATTTTTTTTTTTTGGATCTATATATTGTAGAATAGAAAACCTACCATATTTTGAGCCTTTGGTAATATATTTCCCGTATTGTGGGACATTATCCAAAGAACCAGCATTCTCTCTTTTCCTCCTCATCTCTGTCTTTATCCACCTCCACATCCTGGCTCTCGGGCCTAGACTGCACTGCGTGGGCCTCGGCATGTGTGCTTGTGTGTTTTGACCTATAGATGCCGTGTTGACACATCGCTCAGTACTGCATAAGCTGATAAAAATACAAGCATTCGGGCTAGTGTGCTCAGGTCCTGCAGTATTACACAATCAGAGCACTGGCCCATGCATTGTGATATTTTAATAATAGAGATTTTAGAACTAGAGGCATTTTTTTTTTAAGACTGGTTTTGTGGTCCAGGGTCATATATATATATATATATATATATATATATATATATATATATATATATATATATATATATATATTTCTTAATGCATTATTATTATTAATATAATAATATTCTCTTTATAAAATGATTCCTGCCTCCCCTTTACCATTTACACTACCCGTTTCCTCTCCCTGTCCGCTCTTTCTCTCTCACTGATAGGATAATCTGCCGATCGAGTGTCGACCCATGTGAGGATGGGATTACATTTTTATTTGCAGAGCTTTTATCCTGCTTGCCATCTGTAGGTACACGAGGGAGACAGAAAATGGCTTTGACTTTCAGGTTCCACAACCACTATGCTCCACAAATTATCACTTCACATGTGTGCAGAAAAAAAAAAAAGTCTGGTTTTCCATGATTATGTCCCCTTTAAATCTTTTACCTTCTGTCCTTAAAGTCCTCCTGCAGCGGAGCTCAACTAGAGGTCAACTCTTCACCCGTCAGGATTCGTCTTGTCCTTCATCGCCTGCAATTACCAGCACTGCCTGCAATCTGATCCTGGAGCCCTACAGGTGACTCCTACTGTCAGCTCATCACCTCCCCTGGAGGTGTCTGCTTCAGTTCCTACAGCACTCCAAAGGGTCTCCCAGGCAAACGCTGTTAGATTCTAGATTCCCCTCTGTAAAAGAGATTTATCGCTATATATTAGGTTTACTGATGTTAGTCATGTATGCAATTGCTACAGGTCCTGCTGTTTAATGAAATGTGAATGCCCCCTTAAGTGTGAACAGAAGACTTGGAGTACTAGAGTAAAGAATTTTCTCAGAGCGGAGAAGAATGTGATTTCTGACACATTTAGCACAGGCATGGGCAGGTGTCAACACAATCACTCATGAACATACTGCATATACAGTCACACAAACAGTCCTGTCAGAATTGTAGAATCCAATAAATAAATAAATAAATCTGTCAACATTTACCACCCTCAAGTCATTTCGAGCTGCTCTCCAATGACCAATTGGACCAATGAGTTCTCACAGTGGGCGGGGCTTCCAGACACAAGGCAGACATACATGGAAACATTAGGCTCTCAAAACTATAACCAAACACAAACATTTCACAACAAGTAAACTCAAACAGAAAAATAAACCAAATTGGTTTTGTATCTTTTGTGGATGTTCTCTGTCCTCAGAAAACCTGCTTGGCTTTTTTTGAAAAAGAGAATCTCCTCTGTGTCCTTCCAACGACTCAGAGTAAGAACACTCACCTTAAACACTATGTAATATCAGGCTCTCCAAGCCAGAACTGTGACCAACTTAGTCAACACTGAGTTATAATAGCAGCATTTGGCAGACCCGGAGCAGATTTTCAAATATGTAACAGTTTTCCTGTATGCACAGTGTCTTGAGGGAATCTGGGGTTTGAGATCAAATCTGTTGTGGTGTGTAAGTTTGACTGTTGAGCTTCTTCCACCGTGGTGTGCAGCCAGATTTCAGTGATGGATTGGCCCAAATGTAATCCTGAGACCACAGAGTGTATCAGAGCTAATACTTGTGACTTCAGCACTGACACACAGTCCGATATATGTCCACCACTCAAAGAGAGTACATGCAGCCAGAGAGTTTTAAAGCAGCACCACTAGTAAAATTGATCATGATAAATGTTTCTTGAACTCCAAATCAGCATTTTAGAATGATTTCTGAAGGATCATGTGACACTGAAGACTGGAGTAATGATGCTGAAAATTCAGCTTTGCATCAAATATATATAAAAAAAAAACAGCTATTTTAAATTGCAATAATAGTTTGTAATATTACTGTTTTAACACATATTTTATCAAATAAATGCATCCTTAGTGAGGATAAAAGACAAACAAAAAAAGTGTAAAAAACCACCAAACTCTTCAGTGGCTTTGCATGTATTGCCGTTACGCACACTGCTACCTTTCACCACTGATCTCAGGCTGAAACTGTGCCCTGTGCTCAAGCCAAAAACCCTTTACTAAAAGTCTGAAACATGTGCAGCCCAGTAAGCTGATATAACATCCGTGTGGTTAGATGCGAGAAAAGGTCACACTAACTGCTGCTATAAAACTCAAAGTGAAAGCTCTGCGTGATTTTGTGTTGCAGTATAGTAATCAAAAACGATGCTAGACTGCTACATAAAAGCCTATATCTGAACATTTTATCTTATCCGGTCCAGTCCTGGTAGACCATTCCAAAAACTGTAATCATCAACACAGCCCATGACTGATGCAGAATCAAATTCATGTCAACGCACTGTAGGAAAATATGGAACATCTGGAGTGGATTAACACTGGAATAATCAATAATAAACTGCTTGTAATGATCTGATCCTTCATTTCCATGATACACATGATTTCTGCAAGTAATACTATATGGAAAACAGGAAAAAGGGCCAGAGATAATGACCACAAAAAAAACAAAAACATCTATTTATCTTTAAGTCCATCTGTTTGTCCATCCAACAATCTTATCAAGTATTTATTATGGCAATAAACTATGCTTCAGCTTTAATAAAACTGATCCTCATTCTCCAAAATATCTTACTCTTAGGTTTCATACAACCAGCTATAAGGTTTCTTTTCAATATAATCCTGCTCAATCTGTGTGCATGTGTGCCTTTATTATTAAACCTCAATGACAGATCCTATTACCGCTCGACTTTCATCTCTTCCCATTGGTTCGCTGACAGCTCACAACTCTTTTCTCTTTTATTAAATCCAATGAGTCCAACCCTCCACCCAGAACGTACTCTAAAACAAGGGAACATTATGTATAAAATTAATAAACACTCTTAAGACAGTTTAATACAGGGGCATTCAACAGGAAGCTCGCAAATTATTGAATGAGCTCAGTCTATTTTCCTCAGATCTTTTATTACAGGTGAATTAGAAAAAAAATGCTTTAAACAAAAACATTGAAAACCAACTTTTCAAATATTTAATTCCTAAATTAAAAGAAGAGACATACTTTGTTTTTTACATATGCATTAGGTTACTACCATGGTATGCAAATAAAATGTGAATATGGTAATCATTCATCTGATTTTTATTAACATTTGATACCATGGTTTCACCACAGTCATTTTTGCAAGCGGAGCTCCAGTATTGAGCTGTTTATTTCTCTCTCCCTGCACATGTCTGTAATAATGTGAGCATCTAATGTTTCTTTGTAATATTTTGCACATGGTATGCTGCTGTACAAGAGATCTATATTTGAATGGTCTTTTTGTTTAGAGACTTTATGAGTGTCACTTTATGAGACCCTCCTCGGCTTCCCTCTGTAGATGCCTCCATATTTAGTTTCTGCAGTGACTAAGTAGAACAGAAAGTGTAATCTTTTCTACTCTTGCTATAGTTTGGATTTACTTCACCTCCACCATTTTCTATGATATGGTTTATACAAAAAAAAAATATTTTTTTTAGTATCATGGCAATACATGATGGGAATACCATGGTATTCTCTGATCTAACTTGGGCTACCAACTTACCAATTTTAAGGTCCAATTAACTAACTATTAAGTATGGCTTTTGCCTGAATAAACTCCTAATTTGCTGCTAATTAAAAATTAGTAAGGTAGATGTTAAAAGTAGGATTAAGCGAGAATAAAGCATTAATATGTGCTTTATTAGCACTAACAAACGGCCAGTATGTAATATGCATGCCAGTTAGAATTGGTCCTTTAATGTGTTACTGAACATAGTAGCTTATGTTCACTACAATCTCTCATTCCATTTAAACATATAGAGTATGAACACATTACATTCTAGACATTTTAGCGTGTCAACAGTCAGCACCATTTTGAAAGAGTGCGCATGCATAAATGTAAAAAAAAACTTTAGGATGACATAGGAAGGCATTTGTGAGGAACTGAACATCTAATAAAGGAAAACAAAGGGGAACAAAAATGAAATCTTAAGTAGCAACAGCATCTCTGAGAAAGTACATTGCTTGGAGAAACAGTGCTTCTGACTGAATGAGTCACGTGTGTACTGGAGTCAAATCACATAACATGATTTTAAAAAAATTAACGGCTTTATAGTTTGTGTAAATGACCTATGATCATTTTACATTAATTGCAATCTTGAATTGATTAACAGAAGTTATTATACTATATGTGTATTAAATATTAACACAATTGTATAACCAACATGGTTCGAATGATGGATGTGCAACTATGTTGCTACAGTTTTGGGAAACAGTTGTGACTAGCTAGCTCATTTAATTTGGTTAAGATACATCGTTGTACAGCAAACTTACCTCTGGTCAGCTTGGTATCACAGTCCATGCCATATATTTTATTCTTTATAATAAATCGGACTACAAAAGCACCTTTGTTTGGCCTATATTCTCTGCTGGAACTCACATTTGTATTTCACATCTGTCAACAATATCTGCCATTTATGTTAACCATGCAGGGACATACACGGACTTAGAGACTTTTGCATCTGAGCTATTCATATATATATATGAATAGCTATATATATGATTTTATATGGGTCACCAACTAAATCAACTTACCTAGCCTTTTCAGAAGACTCATCATAATGACTGATTAAAACTGATTTACATTCATTTTTAAATTTTCAAATATATAAGTATTTACTTGAAATGTACATAACTGCATACAGATAACAAACGTTCCACATTTCATGTGAATGTACTGTGTCTTTCTTTATCTGAGCGGACGTGTGCTTTGAGCCCTGTGCAACTGTGATCGCTGGTTGTCGTGGAAACCTCCACTATTCTGCAGATGCTGTTCTACAGCAGATGATGGCAGTAAAAATGAGAGCGTGCACACACACACACATACTCACCAACACTACACCTTTGGGGGGACAGGGAGTGTTTACTTGTTACACACCAGCTTGCACGGCATGCTACTAGCAGCAATGCCTCTCCTTGATCAATATTATCAAGCTAAATTTGGCTCTGGCCTGCAGTTTTCTCATCTACCATCAAACAACAAGAAGGAGATTTTCAGCTTGAGGCATCGTGACTAAACGCATCATTCAAGACTTACAAACCCCTCGAATTCACAATAGCTCATAATGAAAGCACATGCAGTCTTAAAGGCCAACACATCACCCGAACTGGATATTTAATTTATTTAGCATCAGCTACTAAAGAACACTCAGTGTCAGACCGTGCAAAGCAATAGTGAGATTGATTAGTGTTTATACATATGTCAGGAAAAGTCCCTGTATGGTTAACATAAACGCCAGCAATTGTTGACAAATGCGAAATGGAGTTCCAGCAGGGAATATAGGCCAAACAAAGGTGCTTATGTAATCAGATTTATTATGAAGAATGAAATATGGCATGACTGTGATACAAATCATACAATAGGCCGAGTTCCAATTAAACAAACACAATACAATCTATAAGGGTAAAATAAGTAATGGATAATGTATAGTAGAAATTAAACCCAGACAAAGTAATCTTCCCTAAGGGTTTATTTTGCAATAATAAAGGAGATGTACATTATCCTGCGTATCACATATCTAATAAAGAAAATAGACATGAATTTTTGAATTAAGTTGAAGTGATTGTATTATGCGAGAGAAAGATACAGCAGAGAGATGGAACAAGCACAATTACTGTACATAGGAAATAGGTTATATAGTTTAATAGATGTTATACAAAAATATTGACAGAATCATAAATTTCATAAAATAGAAAATCATTAAAAAGTGAGAGAAACCCCTTTTTGTCAAGGTTTACATTAATTTAATATTTCTTTTATACTTACTGTATTTGATATTGTTGCCTGTTCATTTTCCTATCTAATGTTTTTACCAACACAGTTCCATTACACACACACAAACACACACATATATATATATATAAAGAATATAACTAACAATAATAGCATTAACATGTATGAAATGTAAAAAATTATGCAATATATATAAAAAAGATAGCTTAATGTAAAGTAAATATTTTACAGATAATATTCATGCAACCAGTTTGTTATGCGCTGTCTGAGCCTGAAATTGTGTCATCCAGGGAGCTGTTTCAATTTGCAGCCAGTTTCTAGATAGCTATTTGAATAGGACAACCTCTGCAGGGCAGCATTTCATGTCCCTTGTGTCACATGATCCATGGAACAGAGGGGGTGGGGTGAGCTGTAGCTCATTATCATTTAAAGAGACATGCACTGAAATGGTTTGCTGTGAACTGAGCCGTTTTAAAGAGGTAACATTTTTATTTTTTTACACAACCATTGAGGACTTTTAACCAAAGTATGTTGCAGACATTTCGTGAAGATCCTAAAGAATCAAACCAACTTGTGGAAAATGGGCATCCGATGTCTCATTTAAAGCTGCAGTAGGGAACTTTTGACGCTCTAGCGGTTAATAAACAGAACTGCTTGCGTCTTGCGGAAGAACATTGTAGCCGGAGCTACTTCTCTCTGTTTATGTCTATGAAGAATCACAAAGGTACTGGGTTACTCCGCCGCGGTTTCCCCGATGCAATCTAAAATAGTCTGAATATAAACACTTATTATAAGTGTGCCCTAGTGATTCAGGACAAGCTAAAAACACGGTTTGGAAAATGGATTCATGGTGTACTTGCTTATTATGTTCATTTTTCTACATTTTGAACACAAACAAAGTTACGGACCGCAGCTCTGATCGGTTGTTTTTTACTGGGAGCGCATGACTTTCTGCAAATGGCAATAGGACCACTGGGAGGAGCCAGAGGAGCTTGATTTTTTTCACAGATTATCTGTCTCATATTCCACTGTCAGGACATAATGACAGGTTTAATAAATATGTAAAAAATATTTTTTTACAAAAGTTCCCTACAGCACCTTTAAGTTTTACCACTTAAGTGCAAGATATACAATATAAACACACAATAATACATTAATTATTATAAACAAACAAATATCCCTATATTTCATGACATACTTCAGTTTTCAGGGTCAAAGTTCAAAGGGAGAATAGACTTGTGAGTTTTATTACATATTAAAGAAGTTAATTATAAATGATTAGTAAAATGCATGATAATTATTAGATGTTCTTGCCACCTGTATTAAAATCATTGCTTCGTTAATGAAATATGGTATGGTATAATAAATTAAATATGTATTACATGCAGTATACGGCAAGTGGTTCTCAGGTATTTAATAAAAACACTACAGTGAACAAAAATGATCTTTTCTGGTGTCAGGAGGATATGGTTGACCTACAATAATATCTCAAGAGGAATTACAGCTTTCAATTTGAAGAAAAGAGGAAGTGCCAAAAGTGGAATATGTTTTAGCAAACTACAAAACATGTGAAAATTATGTTTATGATCATTTTTTATGTCACGTCTTTACATATAGTGAAAATGTATGATTAATTAGTCTGTTAAAGACCCCACTATACTAGAGAAGGCTGCATATTCCTTCCCGCCATGACTTTCTTGAAATATTGTTTTCCTTTTCTTCTCTGACCGTTAAGAATTATGACCTATTACTATTATGTCTACTTACTGTCACTCCCCTGATATGGGACCAGGTTTTGCTAACCGAGATTTTAACCTCATTCATTTCAAGAAACATTTCTTCAGCCAGTATTATCTATAAAACTGTTCAAAGGGTGTTTAATTCATTACACTTCAGAATTGATGTGGCATAATTTCATTTATGTTATAAAAGGATGTAAATGTAAGTCAGTTAATAAACAAAGAGCTGGAGAGTTTCGTTGTTGCAAGTTAATAAGACATGATTAAAAAAGGGCAGGGAGGACATAAACAATTAAACTCATTCTCACTATTGCCTCTCTGATTACGTGGAAAATATTATCCACTAAAATCACGTTAGCAATAATATTTACTTTTTTTTGCATTCCCCTTTTTTAGCAATTGTAATTTTGAAGGGAACCATAACAAACCACAGGCCTTCGTTCAAGAACACCACCACTTTGATCAAAATGAAATCATCGCTTACTCCACGGTTATGGGCTGATTGGTGCTCTCTCGCTCACACATGGTGCACACATTTGTGGGAGCCCATGCCTGAAACTCTCACAAGCACTATTGCTACATTTGTGTTCAGGGATAAAAGATTGTCATACGACTTGCATTAGCATGCTATGAATGATGAATCGATATCCTTTTACAATACATGACAACTTGAAATGAATAGGCTTCTGACAAACACCTCCTCTGAGAAATATGACAGTGCATGTTTGCCATTTAGTGGTTTTTGGGTTGTTCTTATTGGTAATAAAAGATCATGATGTTGATTATTTTCACCAGGTTGATTTATTATATATATATATATATATATATATATATATATATTAGTGTGTGTGACTGCATCGGTTTCTGCACTCCAGTTACTGTAAAACTGATGATGAAATTAAAAGGAAGTAGTAGATACGAGGCACCACCGCAAAGAGCAAATGGATTTCAACCACTCTCACTATATACTCTGGGTAAACAGATTTATGGTAATTGCTTTATATACCTACTCTGAAACCTGAAATGACTGGAAGCACATTAAAATTGGAGATTGGCTGGCAAAGTGTCTTTAAAATACTATCCTCATTAGAACCAAGAGACAGGCAATGCTGGAACAGCAATAATGGATGACTTGACAAGCACTGCGGCTGAACCCCGGCCTTCATTTTAGTGCTGGGGAGACAGCCCAGGCCTATTATGCCGACCTTTAGGATTCAGATCCCAATGTGGGAATGTTTCTTTGCAGATACGCCATCAATCCTGCAGTCACAGAGGAGTTTGCTGAGACTGATTGTCTATGTGTGTATTGTGTTTGTGCATGCTGCTTAAGGTTATCACAAGGTTGTCCCTCTCTCTTTTTAATTCCAGATACATATTCTCTTACATAATACACTCAGAGATAGAGGAATGTCTGAGAGGCTCTGCTAAGGGAGCAATCCTCATCCTATATCAAAATACCTAAGTTTACATTTTGTAAGTAGACCTCATAATTCATCTGTTCTATAATGCATTGTCGGTTGGCTTGTTAATTGATTTACAAGATTTATTGATTGTTTCGGTAAGGAATTGGCATTTACTATTCCACAAAAACCTACATTCACTTGGCTTTTTGTTGTTTTATGGAAAAGAGGTTTTAAACTTTTTTAAAGCCAAAGAACTAAATAATTAAAGAATAAATAAATAATCTTGGAATTTTTCTATTCTAGGACTTCCAGTTCCAATCGCTGTGTGTGTGTGGGTACGGTAATTTAGGTTAGTAATGTTATAGAATTTATTGGGTTTTATTTTATTTTGAGTTCCTGAATATTTGATAGGTCTGCGACTGCGTGGGTCTCGGAATGATCTGAAGCGACACTGCCTGTAGTTGAGGGGCGTGACACCCAGTGAAGCGCTCTCAGACTCCGCCCTCTATGTAAATGAGTCAGTGTGGCGCTGGTGTCCGCGCGCTCAGTCAATGAGCACCGAGACAGGAGGAGTGTCCGACTGTTTACATCTCGCTTTGGGGGCCGAGAGCTATTTTCCTCCAGCATTATGTCGGTGTGGAATTATCGCACTCTCAACCTTTGAGAAATAAAGGCGGCCAGCGCAAAACAGTGACCCGGCGTTGAGTCATGGGAGGCCAGATAACCCGAAACGCCTTGTACGGTGAGGAACTGCGTTAAGGATCTACATGCAACCGCTGAATGATGTTCATTATGTTTGCCTGCTGATGAAGGCTCCGATACGCGCTGCTTCAGCTGTACTGTAAAGAATAAGAGAATTTAGAAAGAAAACGTCTGCCTCTAAATCTCACATAGGTATTGGAATACTTGCAACACAAAACACAATCGAGCACAAGTCATATACTTGTAGATGGCTTTTGTATGGTTTTCTAGAGATTTTGCGCTCCAAGGAACGATTACAGTAGCGCGTGTCCGCGTCCAGGGGCTCGTGTCAGTGAACGCGCTTTCGACGTGAGACGTGTTTCCCCCACAGCAGCTTGAACGCGTGATACAGGGAAGGGAATTTGTGGGGATTCCCTCTGTTGTTGGGAATAAGAAGGATTTACCGCGGGTTTTCCACAACCTTTCATTTGATTACTAATAAGCCCGTGAAGCAGCTGGTTTAAAAGAGAACCAAATACATCAATAAATCAATTGATTAGTTCTAGATAAAAATTCACAGTTGCTGATACTGATACTGTATGTCCTGAAATTCGTGTTCAGACTGTTGTGCTGCTACAATATTGGTTGGCATGTCCTTCTAACATGTATTCCTTCTAAACTTGCAACTATATATATATATATATATATATATATATGTATGTATGTATGTATGTATGCATGTATGTTTTTTTTAGCAAAGCACTAGTGACTAGTATCTTCTTGAATTTCACTCTAACTATTCATTAGATGCTAGAGTTTTGAATTACAATACTGCTTCATTTTAATAAAGATACTAATCAGTAGTTACTATACCAAATCAAAAATAAATATATGGTGGTGTGTATGTAGGCTAGATTCAATATGATTTAAATGTCAGGTGTGGATCTGGTTACTGGATGTTTTCTGTCGGCCTGCAGGGCGAATGGGAGAAAATCTTCAGTGTTTGAAGGGTGACGACTGTAACTGAAACAAACACCAGCAGTTGGTTTATGTAAATCTCTCTGTCTTACTCTTGCTCTGGGTGCAGCTGATTGGCCTGGAGTTAATCTGAACCCTTGGTGGATCTGGTCCACTTGATCATTAATTCTAATTAAATCACTATATCACATCCAATTAGGTAAACCAGGACTAGAGCTATACCAGTCCAGTATGTTTAGTAGCACCTGGCATTAGTAAAAAGGGTTGTTGGAAAATCATTCATCAATTTTTTTCATTCCATAAGGAAACTCCTGAGGGATTTTCTGAAATAAGATTAATTGATAAATCAATACATCACTCTGAAAAGCAAGCAATATTAGTGCAATAGCTTACATAAAAATAAAAATAAAAATCTGTCTAGTCTGAAACTAAAACAGTACAACATTTGGTTATAATCAAATAATATATATATATATATATATATATATATATATATATATATATATATATATATATATATATATATATATATATATATATATATATATATATTACTTTATTGGTGTAAAACCATGCACATTTGTTTATGGACTTGACGTTGAGATGAAATATTTTTAAATTTATCTTTGGAGACTATTAAGAAGATAAAGGAAATGATGGGAAGAAGAGGTGGAAACAGGATTGGGAAATGACGCAAGCAAAACTCAAACATAATTTTTGCTTAACATAAGCACATGTTAAGTTTATCTTAAAAAAAAAAAATTGTACCATGAGACGTTGAGAACAAATGATTTAAAGATGTTTGTAGCTCATAACATTCTGGTCTCACCTTCCAGTTCCCATTTCTTCCCATGCTTCTATGTGTTTTTGAATATACAAATTTTCTGGTCTGGTCTGGTCTATTCTTTTTTTTTTTTTTTTTTTTTTTTTTTTTTTGCACCATATCTGATTTGCATAAGTTTACATAATACATTTTGTGCAATAAATGGTGTTATCAGACAGTGCAATTAATTTTTAGTAGGGATGCACTGATATAAAAATCCTAGCTGATACTGATAAAACTACATTTTCTAAAACTAAAAGTGAGCATCACAACATTTGAATGTACAATATTAATTTTGAGATTAGCTATTTATTTGACTCAAAGAATTTACAGTGTTATTAAATGTCTGTAAAGAATAACTAAGTGAGTGATAGATGACAGCAAAGGAATGAAAGGTAAGAAATGCAAATGCATAATTAAATATACAACACTTGCCAATCTATATATATATATCTATATATATCTATATATCTATCTATCTATCTATCTATCTATCTATCTATCTATCTATATATCTATATCTATATATATATATATATATATATATATATATATATATATATATATACACAATATTGACCAATGCAATAAATAATAAAAATATATATGGCTAATTACCAATGTGGTACCAATATATTGAGCATCCCTAATTCTTAATCAATTCCCCTCTAAACATCAGTGTTGAATCAGTTATCTGCTGCTAATTTGTTTATAATGGAAAGTATTGAAATTACTGAATCATTACCATGGCGTTATTATGTTGAATTCACAATGAGACAGCCATGCACAAACAACACGAGGAAACTGTTAGCACTGGAGTTCGTTTGGAGAGGAATTTTTAATGGGGCATGTTGGGATTGATTATCAGTGATTGGCTGACATGAAGACAAAGTCAATGCGGTTCGGTGACAGATTTCTGAAAGGCAAACAGAGAAGTGCTCTAATGCCCTGCTGTGGTTACATCTCTCAGTTTCTATGTCGTGACAGAATAACACATGTCTGCAGGTCAGGTGCTGATGCTGCTAAGTAACCATCCACTGCACCTCTGCGGAGCACAACATCATTGATGAGTCATTTAATACTCTCGCTGGCTCACCGCAGAAATTAAATGACTCCGCCACACACTGCTGTTTATGTACGGATCAGATCACCTAGCAAGCCAACCATGGCAGAAGGCCAGCGCTTAATATGTTCTGCACTCATTCACCATACTTTATGATAGTTTATGATAGTTTATGATAGTTACTAATTGGAAACAACAGACATGCACACATACACAGAAAAATACAAGTGTTGACATTTTTGTAATCGAAAATGTAATTAACTGTGTCTTCAGTGTCACGCGATCCAGCAGAAATCATTCTAACATGCTGATTCGGTGCTCAAGAAACATTTCTTCTTATTATTATCCATGTTAAAAATAGCTTTGCTGCTCAATATCTTTATGGAAACCATGATACACTTGGATTGAAATTTTGGGGTAAGTAGAAACACATTTTATTAAGCAAGGATGCACTTCAATTAATTTTTTATTAAGCTGTAATAAACGAACAGACATTAATGTATTCTTCTAGAGTTGATGTTGCTCCTAAGTGCTAGTGTGTATTTTGAAGTTGAAGTGTGAGACGACACTTGAACAAGTGTTTTGTATAAAGCAGAGACCAGAAGGTGTTTGCTCTGCAAGGAGCATTATTATTATTATTATTACTGTTATTCTTCTCATTTTTAACCAGAATAACTAAACATGTTAGCATATGAATTTTTAGCCAAGCTTGCTACTACACTCTTTTGTTGTGGTCACATGACATGCCTCTCATTTGATTAGAAGCTTTGTATAGTTACCAAGTATCTGTACATGGCTTCTTAAGATGCTTCTTAAGTGTGATCTCACACCTATGTTACCATTTGATATTATTACCTATATTTAAACATTTAAGCAAAAAGTCTGGTTTGCAACTACTGTACATTTACAATTTCTGCAATAGAGGAATGGTTTTCGGATAATCTTTGACATGAGTTAATGAAATCAAACTGTTTAATGATTCAGGAAAAACAGATTCTCAAGTAGATTATTTACATTCTGGTGTCTGATACCTAAAAACAACTTTACTAATAATAATTGCTAGTACAGGGGACATGTACTTACAATAGAACAGTTAATGTGATTACCAACAGATTAGATTAAAAGCTATTTCTAACAGATTAGAAAGAAGGTCATTGCTTGACATAATTAAACAAACTAATTTTTTTATAACAATTGTTTAAAAAGAACTTAATTCAGTTTTGATTTATTGAAAATATTTATGATATCTAAAAAGAACTGAAAACTCAATGAAATATGACAACCTCCTGTTTACCTGTTGTGTACCTTTACAATGTAAAAAAATAAATAATAATAATAATAATATTGATAATAATAATTCACCTTAGCAGATGATTGAACAGATATTGCTATAATTAGCATTTGTGGTTTGTTGAGCCTGAAGCTTTCCCAGATCATACACACTTCAAATGCATTACGCTAGGACAGGACAGCATATTTTAACACTGAAAAAGCACACACATCACCTTTAAAGGCACATCTAAAACTATTTTCATGTATTTTAGAGCTTTTAAACAGATGAACAAAACAGATATTGTACTGTCTGTGTGTCAAATATATTTAGCTGTAGACTTTGCCTTCTTTTGATGTCCAGTACGTAATAAAATACTTTCAAGTGCTCCTTTGCAAGTCACTTTGGACCAAACGTTATGTATATTCGGCAAAGGAAACTGTAAACAGTCAGCCTCGGGGTGTTCGGTTATGAAAACAGTCCGGGAGTGCAGCTGGCCAAGCAGTTTTATTTTAACATTGAGTGTGTGTGTTGTCATAACATGACATTCTCTGACCTACAGTCAGACATCTGAACCTGCCCTGAGCACGTCTGCATGGTAATGAGGGTCTAATAGGGATAAAGATGGCAGATACCTGACAAACATATTCCACCCAGCAACTTTGAACCTGACCTTAGCATGTGAAGGTCCTCCTCAATAAAAAATACACAAGTGTGTTTTACTAAACCTTTTTCCTAATTTAGAGATTATCCAAAAGCCTTTTAAAAAGCCATATCCTGGCTTCACATTCAGCATAATTATAATGTTTTTGAAAGTCTCTCATACTCACCAAGGCTGCATTTATTTTGTCCAAACAAGTCTATTATTGTAAAATATTATTACGATTTAAAATAACTGTTTTTTAATATATTTTAAAGTGCAATTTATTCTTCTGATGCAAAGCTGAATTTTCAGCATCATTCCTCCCAGTCAAATGCACTGATTGGCTGTTCAAGAAACATTTATTATTATCAGTGTTGTGCTGGGTAGTGAGAGTTGAAAATAAATAAATTAATAAAACAATAAAAAATAAATAAGTGTTACAAACTATCACTACAATTCTTGTTTACTTAAATGATTATAAATAATATTTATACTTTTCTTTAAGTATTCAGTGGTCCGCTACAGGAAGGAAACCAAATCCACATGAGCTAATTCCATGTAATGATTATTCATATGCTCAAGTGTGTTGAGTCAGACCCCCCCAGGCTGTTCTTTATGGGATGAACTTATATAAGAATCATTTTCTTGGTTACCTTAAAAAAGAATTTGGTTACCATAGAAATAGCTGCATTATGATGTGTTCGGTAGCCCGGGGTGGAATCTGCTCCTTGTGTATTGGTGTATTGTTTTTGTCATTGGCTTCTTACTTACAATCCGCGTTTGTGTCTATACATGTCCTGCGCTCTTACTGTATATTTTATGACTTGTGTGCATAATATTTGTCAATTAGGATGACAACAGTGAGTTTTTAAAGTCAATGCAAAATGCTGTTTACAACAGTTTTTACTCATTTTTAATGGGGAAAAATGTGGGGTGGGACTTGATTTTATCAATCAGGAAATTATTTAATTATGAAAAGTGGGGCTTACATTATAATGGAGCCAGACTTAAAGGGGTCATAAGATGCAATTAAAATTTTTCGTTTGGTGCTTAAAGAATATCTTTAAAGCTGCAAAGACTAAAGTCTCAAATGCAAAGAGATATTCTTTATAAAAGTTAAGAGTCAACCACTACCCCCTAAAACGGCTCGTTCTAACACGCCCCCCATGTCTCCGTCACTTTGTAGGAAGATTTGCATAACCGTTTCCTGAGCCAGTAGCCTGCAATGCATCTGTGGCACAATGGCTGGAAAGTCTGGTGCTTCTGACTCAAAGCTTATAAGTACATTACTTATAGTTAAATAATTTGCCAGTGATGATTCAAATGCGAGTTTTGAGCAATGTAGAGTAGGCTTGTTTGTTGTTTCTCAGATCACAAATGCAGACATGGTTTTGTTTATGCAGCGCGATACACAATGCATAAAAAGACAGTATAAGTCATTATAATCAGTAATTATGTCCTAACTGGATGCCTCAAATGCCTCATATGTTATAGGTTTTATTGGTTTCGTCTAGTCTAGTGATGTCTGGATTGCAAACAAACCTTTCTATTTAACCGGATCTTCTTATCTCTTCTACTGTTTGTGTCTCCAGTACGCCCTAATCCACAAATTACTTAAGTTATTCGGTTTATAAACCTGCCTTACACTCCCTCTGACGCGAAATAACAGTTGACTGAACTGTTAAAAGAGAACTGATGATGGGATGTGCTCGAGCAGAGCAGCTGGACTGAGTCTCGTGCTGTTGGCCTGGGAGACGGCATATGTTAAGGGGGCGTAACATTTCAGTCACACACTTGAGGTATTCGACCAATCACAACGCACTGGAAAGCTGGCCAATCAGAGCACATCTCGCTTATTCAGACCAATGAGCCTTGTAAAAATTGATGCGTTTCAGAAGGCATGGCATTGAGGAGAAACAATAATGTGCTTTTTTTTTTTACCTTAAACCGCATAAACACATTGCATTACACCAAATACACCAAATAATGTTGTTTTTAGCAGCATCATATGAGACTGCACATCTTACCCTGTGCAGACGGACTAAGAAGGAAGCACAGACACTGAACTCAGATCAGCAGAAAACGGAAAGTTCTCACCATGGCAACGTTGCTAAGGAACATGAGCTGCTACTTAACCTCCATTTTCTGTCTGACAGCTGCAGCTCTTGTGTTTGCTAATGTATTCATTTCAGTGTACTCAGACTATGAGTGTCACACACACTGTCCGTCCGCTAACAGACCTGCCAACACACACATTTACAGACACATGTATGCAACTTACAAAGCTGAAAAGGCACATTAATGATTTTATAATACAATATTTTGTTATATGATGGTTTCACATAGGGAATTTGCATGAGCATGTGGTTGCCAGATATAGAAAAAACATGGAGTCTTTATTCTCTTCATGTGTGACGTGTAGCCTTATCTGCATTGCTCAGGAAACATGTCATTGCCCACTATCAGTTTTTACAAGGGACCACAATAGCTGAGAGGACTGGTGACATCGCTGAATGCTCCGCCAACTGTGCCATTACAGATCTGCGAGGGTGTGTTATTTTGTTAAAGGAGCCCCTTGCCGATCAGGTGAATGTTGGACATGAATGAGTGCAGAGAGGACAGCCATAGCCCTCATAGATGACATTGTCCCAACTGAACACATTCTCAATCATTACTGTCCCTCTAACATGGATATCTGCCTTCTCAAAACAGCAGAAATCATTGGCCTCTCCTGGATCCAGTCCAATATGTTACTGTGCGCATATGAGTTGCACAACCCCAGTGGTTGTCTTGCAGCTTTATATATAGATATAACATATATGGTCATATGATTGATAAATATTACTGTATGACAATTAGATCTTTACAGTCGCATATATGAAATATAAAGTGTAAGGCCTTGATTAGAATACTACTACTAAAGTTGTGAGCTTGTAAGTGAGAAAATGTCTGGCTGTTACAAATTAATACATTGACAATCAGTCACCCCAATTTTCCATTACACGATTACAATCAAAGACAAATCTGCAGTGCAACATAATGTCTGATTCGTAAACAAATCACAATAATGAAACGCTCTATGAAAAAGCTGAAGCGTACAGTGAAATTGTGCAGTTCAGTGCGGCCTGTTGGGAAAAGCGAATCAGATTTATTTACAAAGCTAAAAATCACTTGTCCAATAAAAATGCTTTACACAAATGCTGCGTGAAATGGGGTCAGACAAATCTCACCATGCAAGGCCTGATGCTGTTTTCTGCGGTTCATTGATTTGAAAGTAAAGGCCAGGCTTAGTCATGTTGAGCTAAGGTTTTAAACACGATTATAGCTGAGAGAAGAATTATTTCCACAACATTATGTATTTGTATATTACTTGAAATGATTGTTTGTACTTGTTTCTTTATTGGCGGACCATGGTTTATTTATTTTTTTCTCTCTCCTAGACTCTCTGGGAGGACCGTTCCCCTCAACCGCTCACCGATGCCACCACAAACCCAAACGCTGTTTACACATGCATCTGTGTGGAGGTGTCCCTGTGAGCCCCCTTCTCTTCCACCCCAACGCTAAAGGCTCTCAGATAGTCATGGATCTAACACAAAGGAGCGTCAAACGGCAGGCCAGCTTCTGCAACGCCATCACTTTCAGCAACCGGCCCATTGCTCTTTATGAGCAGGTCCGCTTAAAGGTAGGAACCAGGAAAGGCACGTTGAATATTTGGGAACAGTGGGATAATCTGGGGGGATGGTGAGTCTGGAATACTCAAGTGGATGAAACATACAAGCGGATGTGAATCCTTCCGAGGGTCCGCTCCAGCAGTGATGACGTTTATGTGACAAATATTAATCTATCTAGTCATAGCCTAGTGTGTCCGTAAAAAAAAAAAAAAAAAACGAAGTACACTCTGATAAACGTCACTGTGTTCTTGAAATGTTTGGAGTGCTTATTCCTGGAGTCACTGTAAATAAAACAGAGCTTCTTTACTCCAAACACACCACATGACTACCTCATATATCCCCTCGGTTGTGTCCTCTAAGCGCAACCATTTATGATCATCACAAAATGTTCCCCCGTTTGGCCTTCAGCACTGCTACAAATGGAAATACAAGAGCAAACTGTGATAGAATTAAGCTGAAATGAATCACATGTAAAAGTGATATGCATTTATTTTATAACACAACAGCTTGTCTCCTTACATTGACCATTTTGTTCCTTATCAACCCCCAAAAGGTACATACAGTATTAGTAGCATATAAGTAGTAAATACATAGCCTTAAGGTACTTTCTCAAACCTTTTAGGGGTAAATAAAGGTACAGAGACACCCCTTTATGGGAACTGTCCTAGTGACAAGGTGCAACTAATGATACAACTTTTTAAAATTTTCTGTGAGAGTAAACATTTCTATGCAATGCAGTGACCCATGATGAACACTTTCATGTGTTGTAATGATAGCAGATCCCTTTTTTCTGTCTTTAGATAACTAAAAAGCAATGCTGCTGGAGTGGTGCTCTCCGCCTGGGATTTACTTCTAAGGACCCGTCTCGAATCAATCCCGACAGCCTGCCCAAATACGCCTGCCCTGACCTGGTATCCCAGAGCGGCTTTTGGGCCAAGGCCCTGCCAGAAGAGTTTGCAAACGAAGGAAACCTCATTTCCTTCTGGGTGGATAAGAAGGGGAGAGTGTTTTACCGCATCAATGATTCCAGCCCCATGCTGTTCTTCAGTGGCGTTCGGACCACAGAGCCACTATGGGCCCTCATTGATGTCTACGGTCTGACCAGAGGAGTGCAACTGCTGGGTGAGAAAATGAACTCTCCACATACAGTAGAGAAAGCCAGTTCATGCCAGGTTCTGCTCTAACAGACTGCAAAACGAAAAAATACTGAAGTAACGTTGTTTAATGCTTGCTAGATTTTTAAATTGGAAATGTTTTTTTCAAAAAGTTCATTACATCTCTGAAATAGGGTGCATTTCCTCCAATTAGGTAATGTGCTAATGCTTATAAAGTTGTCTTAAAATTATTTTTTACTGATTATGTAAGTGTATGATCAAGAATAGCTCTTGCTGTAAACACACAGTAAATCAGATAGCTTAAACTTGAAGGCAGTGGTCTAGATGTATTGCTGTATATAATCACAGTCAACACTGTTAAGAGCAGGACATACCATACGCCACGCTTTGATGCACCGCTCTGTGTACAAGTGTTTGTGCATGGAAGGCGGGGTTTGGCAGTAAGAGGCGAGACATTCACATCTCACACACATACATGCAGCAGGCTTTAATGCGGTCATCCCCCAGGGATAATTATAGAACCAGGTCACATACACCAGAGATAGCTCCATTTATCCTAATTGAGCTCTGTGGCAACTGACGGCAGCCTCTCTGTCTGCTATCTGTCTGCTGTGTGGGATGTGTTTCGTTATGTGTACGAGTAACTTTATCTGTACCTTTGCCTCATGAAGGACAGCGTTGACATGCACTGTTGAACCTATTTTCTTAGATGGTCTACTGGCACGCTGACACCAAAGAATGTGTGTGTGTGTGTGTCCTGTTTCACACTGCACGCAAAAGCAGTATGCATTTATTTCGCCACCTATGGTAGCAGTAATCACGTTGTGTACATAAGAAGTATGATACTACGTAGCACATAGGTGTGAGTTTCGGCACTGAAAGTGCACTATAAATTTATTAGCACAATTTTTTGCAACATAAGCTATGAATAAACATTAAAAAGCAAACTGGTCATCTGTTATCTGATACACACGTGCATGTGTATCCACTCTTTTCACCTCCCAGCAGTATGTCACATTTTCTTCTTCCAGAAAGGTTTGTAAGTGTGCACATAGCCTGCAGAGAAAGATCAAAATAGCTCTTCCTGTATTTCCATCAAACCTTGCTCCTGGAGTGCTGATGCCAGAACTGAAACAATCAAATGAGTCTTAATTTCTTGTGGGCTGACATGACATGCCTTAATTTACAGGACGCGTAAAGGAAGAACTTGTTAGTGACAGCACACAAAGCCTGAGGAATCAAAAAGTGACCCTTTTTAGTATTTACTTTATTAATACACTTTTTTGGTGTTATGTGAACCATTCACATTCATAGATGAATGATTGAATTAATTAATTTAATGGATACATTAAGTTTTAGGCTTCGTTTTAAGTTACTTTTGTCAGAAATGGTGCCCTTCTAAATAATTATTTCATGTCAGTTGACGATAATTTAATAAACAAGTGAACAATAATAAGTTAACAAACAACAAAAAAAGTATTACCATTTGGTACATTGTGATGCTCTCAAGTGTGAACTTGACCTTCAGCCAACACATCCCAGTTAAAAATCTTTAAAAGTGGCTCCCAGCAGTGTTTCAAGAGGGGGTGGGCCTACGCAATCAAACACGAAAGCAAAGTCGGGTCTAGAACACCCACTTTTCTCAATGGATGAAACTCCCAGTGGATAAAAGTCCTACATTTTTCTTGTTGAATATCAGTTCTCACTAAGAAATGTTACATTAGAGAAAACAGAAAGAAACGTTGTCCTCAATTCATGTGCTTTATAAATACAGCTTTGATTGGGGATGGAAAAACTGGTCTAGATTGATTGAACCATTTGTAAACCATTTACAAAATGAGGTTTGAAGATGAATTTGAACGCTCTATGGTCCATTTGTACAGATGCCATAAATTCTTCCTTGTAATTTTAGCCGTTCTTATCTTTTGAAGCTTTGTTTTCAGTGCCTCAAGCTTAAAGGGTTAGTTCAGCCAAAAATGAAAATTAAGCCACAAATTACTCAACCTGAAGTCATCCTAGGTGTAAATGACTTTCTTCTTTCAGACAAATTCAGTTTGAGTTATTTAAAAAATTGTCTTTGATTTTTAAAGCTCTTCGGAGCCACTCAGCGGGTGTTGCACTGCATCGTGCACTAGGGCTGTCAACAAATATTCTAAATTGGAATATGTATTCGAATAGTAAAAAAAAAAAACAAAAAAAAAGAATATACAAAAAAAAAATAATGTGGAAAAAAAATCGCCCGAGGTAGTAGAGGTGTGGTTGTCTGCTTTGCGAGTGGGCGCGCTAGCGCACCTGAGGGTTCAGAAACAGGTCACAGGAGTAGCACTGTCTGGCACAGCATCACTGTTGAAAGTTGACGCGTCTTCATGGAAGATGCCATCAAGTGCAGAGCCCAACTCGACCGCAGCAGAGAAAGTGAGGTAAAATTGTTGACCCGCGAAACAAAGTTGTATGCAAGCTATTTAAGATACAGTTAGCATACCATTCGACCACTAGCAACATGAGGTCACATCTCAGAAATGTGCACCCAAATGAGCATGGCATAATGTGTGGAACTCCAGCTAAACAGTCACGTCTTGACACTTAACGTTACATTGCATCGCCCGCCACAAGCTCTTTGTCTGCAACACGACATGAGGCCATAACGGATAAAATAATTTCGTTCACTTCAATTAATATTAATAATATTTGTTTCAATCACTGAATAAAGCCTGCTATATTAGGGACAACAGTCGCGACCTTAAATTGCTTGCACAAAAATGTGTTTGTTCATTTAAACCATTATGCGCAGAGAACGTGAGGGTGAGAGAGCTTGAAGTCTGCAGTCTTGGCCATTAGTTGATTTCCTTGTTTTTGTGTAGGTAATATGTTGTCATATATGTTTAAACTTAAATAGACTACCTATACAAGTAGTTATGTCTCTTTGTATTATTTTTTCCTGTTATTGACGTAATGCGCGTCATTGACAACATGCGCAACCAGATGTTCGAATAGTTCGAATATTCGTGTGTTTTTTAGAGGGAATATTCGAATGTCATTTTTTAGCAATTTTGACAGCGCTATCGTGCACTAATAAAAATTTAACCTTGTTAGAGTGGTATAGTTTTCATGGTTCTAAAATTTATGCAAAAAGCCAGTGGACCAACTTGTTGGGAAGCATCAATTTACAAAAAAAAAAAAAAAAAAAAACAGTGGCACAATTTCCCTTACGATCCAGAATTTGCACCCATTTAATTCATGAGTTTGAGATTTAGCTGGCAAAACAGTTGCTGACATCGTTTTCTTTCATGCATTTGGCTCGTCTGTGTTTATTTTGCAAAATAATAATAATTGTGGTATGTAACCTCCAGTATGTACAATGTGTAGATTTATTATACTATACTCTATGAACTTGAAATTCTGATGGATGATGGTGGGCTAAATGGCTATTATTGTTTGGCTTAACAGAACATGATATAGATGTGACTAATTCAATTCAATTCAATTCAAGTTTATTTGTATAGCGCTTTTTAAAATACAAATCGTTACAAAGCAACTTTACAGAAAATTATGTTTCTACAATATTTAGTAGTAGCTAACAAGAGTAAAGTCAAGAAGAGCCCAGAGTGGAAGTCTGGTACTGAGCATATGTAATTTAGATTTCGCAGACTTCATAGTTTATACTGTTTTCTTTTTTAAATAATAAAACATATGAATAGGGCTTCATTCTTAATTTTTAAGTTCAGGGGTAGAAAATGGATCAACGGTTTAAATAATAAATTTCCATGTAACTGGTCAACCAAAGATCAAACCAAATTTTGTATTGCAAATACAATTCAAATACAATCTCATCAAACAACTAGACTAACAAATGGCTTGACACAAACCATAAAGGGGCATCGCCACAGGGTTTTCTTCTGTTTAGAACCACTTGGACCACTTCTTTATTTTTCGTTGAGAAATGTGACTGATCCTCATGATTTATTTGATTGAGGTGCAAGTTTAACTTGACTATGGTGGGCCATGATATCCCTAGTTGAAAGTCCCCTGCGGAGTACATAATCCTTCAAAAATAATATCTTAAATATGAACTGTTTAACCAAGTCGGCCAGAAAAAGTGAATTAGCGAAACTGATGTGTTGTTTCAGTGCTAGCTCACATAATGGGTATTAACAGGAGTAAATTGCATTTGTTTGGCTGCCCAACTGCTTTGAAGTGGAACAAAGTAAAGAAATTAGAACAACAGATCTTGCAGCATTTGGTTGTTTGATAGTATTTATGCTTTGAGTCCAAAGAGGAAAAACTAAAAAAAAAATTGTTAAGAACTGTATGTCAGGAGGTCAGATTCTGTTTTGTGTGCTCGAACCTACACAGGAAATTCTGTGAAGAATGCTTAAGGTGGCGGGAAAGTGTAGCGCGACCCATCACAAAACAGGACACCTTCCTTTTTCCTGCTGTTAAGTGTCCTTGTATCCCTTCTCCAAACTTAGAACACCCCTTTTCCTTCATTTTGCTCATGCCAAGGCCTCGGGACATCCAAACATGGACAGTGCTGCTGAGATAAGGTGTGGCTGTCTTATATATAGGCAGAGCTCTTCAGGGCCTCTTTGAGGGAGTTATGGGCAAACATCAGTTTATAGACTGCTAGATAAACATCCACATATTTAGGACCTTCTCATGTTTGCTGGTTCAAAAATTCAGTATGTCTCTCATCTGCTGGGTTAAATTAAATGGATGGGGTACAAAAAACAACAACATAGAGGATAATAACCTAATGGGTTGATCATCAACCTAACCATTTTACTTTTTGCGTGTAAATAAATAAAAGCTTTACAATGCTAAAAATGGGATCGAAGATTATCAGGACAAAATGTGCGTTTCTTCCGAATAAGCTTCACCAATTAATCATTCACAGTAAGACCAAGACCATATATTATAAAAATAAAATGGGTCAATTTGGATTCTGCGTTGACTAGCGCTGAGACATGAGGCAAGGAAACCATGGTTTGCCTGACTAAAATTTGGATATGAGCCACACGGAGGGTCTTTTGTGGCTTTCTGAGCGTACTTGGCTGTGTATGCGTGTGTTTCAGAAAAAGAAAGTGAGATATGACCTCAGGGAAGGAGGTTCGTGACCCAGAGATCATTTGTCAATAGGTCCACGTGTTGCCTGTGTGGCCATTATTCCAAACAAAGAGACCCAACAGTCAAGCATGGCATAGAGCCAACAGGCTGTACTGAAACCTCTCCTGTCTCCCCCTACTGTTTCTCTCAAACACACAAACACACTTACATGTACCATATGCATTAGCGTCACACTGCAATACGAGCCCCACACTCTCTTCCTAGTTTTTTGTTCACATTGACTGTCTGACAACCTGGGATACAATCTTGCTTTGAGCTTTGAGACGGAACAAAATTTTTCATTTCCTTAAAATGGGAAAATGTTATACACAAAAAGAGACAGTTACTTGTAGATAAAACAACAATAAAAAAGGAAAATGAAAAACTGATAAGAGCAACCTTATACAGTTCCTCAAAGTAAAAAAGCAAAAACATGCACTTCCATTTTTGGTCATTTCATTCCCATCCAGGCTCTGTCTGACTTAACCAAGAGCCACTTTTTTTGTTCATCAGAAACCTCATCTGCCTATTTTCTACTGCCTTTTGTGTTTAGCCCAACAGGTGCGAAATAAAAAAAGCATCTTAGACAAAAAAGGATTATCAAAATAGGTGCAGCTGCGTCCCATCACTAAAACTGGGAATTAATGTGCAAGCCTGTATTGATGTCTTTTTTTTTTTATAGAGATTTATATTTTCAAAGAGATTACATTCTGGTCCCAGCCAGTCATATTGTAGAATAGCCGGGGCTTGTGAGAAAGCTGCCATTAAGACAAAAGGAAATGTGAGCATTGGCAGCTAAGCAGGTGCAGGGTAATTAGAGGGGCAACAGCTGCCACCGGTCAAAGACATCTTTGCACAAACGCTTGTCTTTGCCCCTCCCTTGGTTTTTCCCATCTCCTTTCCTTTAAGCTTTCCACTCCAAGCGTGCTGTCAATGTTTGTGCTCCCTCAGAGTGGTTCAGCGAGTCTATTGATTAATTAGCACTCACTTGTTTGCCAAAATGGAGAATATCTAATAGAAACTGTAAGCAAACTTTCAGGCGTTCTAACACCCTATTGAAGAGTCTGTTGACGAATGGTCAAAGCAGACAGATATAAGCCAGCTTTATCAGAAGTTCTGTCATGATTGACAAAGACAATTTGTGTCTCAGCTATATAAAACTGCATTGACAACTAGGCACAAGAACTCAGCATCCTATAGACCATGTTATGTGTTACTGCAAGCTGACATTATTTTTACTTCTCTTATGTGATTTATCCAGAGAGCAGCATCATGTTTATTCAAACTATATTCTAGGCTTGCATCACTGCTTCCAGGTCTAGGGCAGTATGGGACACTGAAGCCTGAATTAATCCTATTTAAAGTATGTCTTTACTCTAATGAGCCCGATCTAAGAAACACACTCCAGCCAGACCTGCTGTGGTGATGTCATTACCCGCTTCTCTGGCCGATCCAACCGATTGGGTTCAGCTGTGTGTCCATTTTAACTGTGAATTTAAAGTGGCAGTCCATCCAAAAATGAAAAATTCTGCCATCATTTACTCACTCTCATGTTGATCCCATTATGAAAGATGTTTTGATGAATGTCCATGCTGGTTAATTTAAAAATAATGCAGTAGTTCCTAAACCTTGTCCTGGAGTACCTCACAAAATTTGGATGTTTCTCTCATCTGACACAACCATTACAGGTCTTGAAGTCATTACTAGCGAGCCGATAAGTGTGATTATTTTGGAGACATACAACATGTGCAGAGTTGGGCATACTCCAGGACCAGGATCAATCTGAACCATTAATAATGGATAAACCATGGGTTTATAACTCTGCCCCTCAAGTTCCACTTTCCTGCAGAGTTTATCTCCAACCCTAATCAAAAACACCTGAACAAGCTAATCAAGGTCTTCAGGCTCACTGGCAGTTAAGTTTGGTCAAGGTTGGAGCAGTGGATCTCGAGGACCAGGGTTGAGAACCCTGGGATAAACAATTTTATAAGCTGAATATGTTTTTTTTTTTTTTTAAGGGAACTTAAGCATTTCATCAGTCCTTAACACCAATTCCTTTGTGATCAACAATAAAATCTGTAAGCTACAGTATGGCAGAGGGCAAAGATCTTGACAGCACCTGGTCATATACTTTTGTTAAATGGAAAAAAAGCAGTGTGAACATTCTTCATAATCCGTATCTTTGGAAGAGAGGAAGTCGGTTTGGATTGACATAAAGAAAAGTAAATCATTTTCATTTTAGTTACTGGATGAATTCATCTTTAAAGATACCCAAAAGGCTACTAGAAAGATACTACATTTGTTTTTAAATTTGCAACTACATTTTTTGAAATATGTAGCTTCTATTTAAATTAAGTCTTCATTATCTCCAGTGATTTTTTTTCTTCTTCGTCTTGTCCATAAATAGCTCTAACAACTTTAAATTGGTCTCCATCTTGTCTTTAAAAATTCCCCTCGTTCTCCTTAGGAGTTTTTAATATTACACTAATTAGCACAGACGACATCAGGCAGATTTTCTGTGTGCGAATCTATCTCGGCTAGATCTTAAAATCATTTCAGAGTGCTGACAAACAGAAAATGTATATATCTAGAATATCAAAATCAGACAATGTGATCATAAGCAAAAGGAGCGAAACAGATCCTATGCCTTTATTGTAACAAACATGAAAGGACATTCACATTTATTCATTTAGCAGACGCTTTTATCCAAAGCGACTTACAGATGAAGACAGTGGAAGCAATCAAAAACAACAAAAAGAGCAATGATATATAAGTGCTATAACAAGTCTCAGTTAGGTTAACACAGTACACATAGCATGGGATTTTAAATAATATAATAAAAAGAAAACGGATAGAATAAAAAAAGAATAGAGCAAGCTAGTGTTAGAAGTCTTTACACATACATACACACACACATACAATTGCATAATTAATTAAAAGAAAGTAGAATATAAAAAGATCAGAAAGGTTTTTTTTTAAAGAATAGAATAAGAATAGTGAGTGTTAAAGTTAGAGGGTCAAATAAAGATGGAAGAGATGTGTTTTAAGCCGATTCTCGAAGATGGCTAAGGACTCAGCTGCTCGGATTGAGTTGGGGAGGTCATTCCACCAGGAGGGAACATTTAATTTAAAAGTCCGTAAAAGTGACGTTGTGCTTCTTTGGGATGGCACAATCAAGCGACGTTCACTTGTAGAACGCAAGCTTCTAGAGGGCACATAAGTCTGGAGTAACAAATTTAGGTAAATGGGTGCAGAGCCAGTGGTAGTTTTATAGCAAACATCAATGCCTTGAATTTGATACGAGCAGCTATTGGAAGCCACTGCAAATTGATAAACAGAGGTGTGACATGTATTCTTTTTGGCTCATTAAAAATTAATCTTGCTGCCGCGTTCTGAATTAATTGTAAAGGTTTGATAGAATGGGACAATGAACATTACATTTAAACCATCTCTATGTTAACTTCTACATATACCCATGCATATATATATTTGCATAATTGAAAAGCATTAGCAATGGTGGTCTACAGCCTCTGTTGTGATAAATGCATTCAAGCTCAAACTTGCTAAAGATCCTCACAAAAATAGGGTTAAGAACATTTTAGCAGCCTCACTCAGCCTGCACCCATGTCCAAACTATTGTAGTCCGTTATAATGTATTTCACTTAACCTTTTTTTATTTACATATGTACCCTAGCTGTACTATGCAAGTATTTCATTGCCTTAGTGATAAGTGTAATCCTAATTCTTATCCTTTGTTGACTCTTATTCTGAAAGATAGAAAGAAAAACAGTTGTGTCACAGATATTGCTTCATTCTGTTTGCACAGTAGCCTTGCATATTATTAGGCAAATAAGTCATTTGCTGACCTGTTAGCCTTGTATTTTAGGGATTGATCTCTAAGCAAACCATCTTGCATCCTTTATCCTGATGGAAATGAGTTACATCCTTATAGAACTAAATATAGAGGGTCAGAGAACTGCTTTTTCTCTTTCGCTGTTGTTTGCTGGGCCTCTCACACTGTAATGGTTTTAAGAGGGTTTATCTGAGACCAGAGCTAATCGGCAGTCACTGTGGGCCATTGTCGATCTATGGACAATTTTCATACAGTACTTATCACACTTCTTGACCTCCTCCTCCATTTATAAGCTATACATTTTACTGAGTAGGTTAAATAATGTTCTCCCTCTCAAAGGTGGGATCTTAGGATGAACGGCTCATTTTAACAAGCTAATTAGCACCGGCAGGCCACTTTTAGCACAAATAATTTTGTCTGGGGTCTGACTGTCTAAATAAAGGTTACACTCCAGCAGGGCTCTCAGTTACAAAAGGAGGAACAACAGTCTTCAGCTGGTCTGAGTGCTGAGCTATGATAAACTAAGTTAGCCTACCTCTAAACTACTGTAATACGCTATTTTAGGCTACTAGGAGTGGGGAATTAAATTCGGTGTACCACTAAACACTTTGCTAGCACAGCATTTCATTCATATTTTGCACTATTTTTAGCAAACTTGCAAGGAGCAGTGGGTATGTTGTGCTTACAGTACTACGCTAGCCTACTAGTACATTACTATAAAGTTCTATTCCTGGCAGCCAATGGGTAACTCGTTTAAATGGTAAAGAATGTAAAGAGACACTCCATGGCAGCCATTTTGGAAACAACTTTAGCTCTTATGTAAAATAGTAGCGGCGTAAAGGACTCAACTTTAAATTTGTTTTGTATGTTTGTTGAATAAATAGACTCTGTAGCATGTATGTATTTGGTAAAAGAAAGGAGGGGGGTGCTTACTAAACCTTTTTTTTTTTTTTTGTATGATAGACGTGAAATCTATAGGGCTGATTAACTGCCCAATAGTTGTCGATTATCTAGAATCAACCATTGAATAAACCATACTGTATAATACAAACAGTTCATCTGACAACTGATAGCTAACTGCATATCGCACTTCTGTCCCACAGACAGTGAAGTCGTCCCTCCAGACCTTCTCCGCCCACGATCCTTCACCACAGTACGTGGATCTGCCTCATTACGACGTGAAGCAGACACCTCCCGCCTGTCTGTCAGTCTTTGCGATCTTAACCTGCAACAAGTTGATGCCAGGCTTCGACTCCCTCCCGCCCCCGTCACCTGTCCCATTCCTCAAAATTCCATGAACTCCCAGCAGTCATCACTGCTTCCTCACACCTTGGAATGTGACCTACGTTTCCACCAGCTACGAGGTGCCCACATCAAAACCCTTAATGAACAGACTGTGGCGCGATCCGAACACAACCGTGAAGAACGCACTCTGGTCTTCACAGATCGCCCACTACGAATTGGTGAAACCATCTTCATTAAAGTCCTTAAGTCCAGCCCTGCTCGATCTGGGTCTCTCTCTTACGGTGTGACATCCTGTGACCCAGCAGTGCTTCGCCCTAGTGATCTCCCTTACAATCCTGAAGCACTGGTTGACCGTAAGGAATTCTGGGCGGTGTGCAGGGTGCCTACTGCTTTGCAGAGTGGCGATATCCTTGGTTTTCTGGTCACACAGGAAGGGGAAGTCATTCTGAGTCATAATGGTAACAATGTGGGGATGCAGGTGTGTGTGGACAACTCGCGACCACTCTGGATGTTCTTTGGACTGCATGGTGCTGTCACACAGCTGAGGATTCTAGGTAAGCAAGCCAAATCAGAATCATATTATCTAGATGTATTAGAAAAAAATAAACTTTAGGTGCTTTCACGCAGGCAAAACAGGACATGGTTCATATACAAAAGTGGTAATGTGAAAGCTGTCATGAGGACCTGGGATCACAATAGGGTAGAGAGCCCAAGACCACCTGTAGGTTGCTCTGGAACTGTGGCATTATTCGCATGAATGTGAGATAAACTCAAACTAGGTGTGCATTTGTTCCAGAAAAAATGTAAAATGTTACTTTAGACATTTGTTATACAAAGTTAGATTAAAAAAAAAAAACTGTGCCCTTGCTATTATTGGTAACAGATTAATTTCAAAACTTGAATTTTGTTGATGACAAAAATACAGTCACACTCCAGTAACCTTTCAGAACAGCAGACAGTGCTCCAGGTATCACCCACACACCTGAGACTGACACACTCTCAATAAAGTTTGAACTAAACAAGGGACGTGCAAAGGAAAACAAACAGCTGAAAAACAGGAAGTATTACAGGAGTTTGTGTGGGAGGACTGTGACCTCTGTTAGCCTTGTATGCACTCTCCAAGATGTCTGTGTTGCTGGAAGCACATTCCCCACCCCTCCACCAATGCACTCACCCCATCTCATTAGCATGCAGTAAAGGAAAGTAAATCAGAAAGTGAAGAGGAGAGTGGGTGATTCACACTTCATTTGAGAACATTCATTTGAGAACCTTTCTCTCGTTTACATCTTTTTTTCTCTATTTCTCATACCCATTCCCCTCTTAATGTTTTTGTTCTTTCAAGATTCAAGGTTCAAAACATCACTAATAATTTACTTGTTAGAAAATGGTCTCATTGTGCTCATTCAACAGTAACGGCAGAGGGAATATACAATGAAGTTATGAAAAAAGAGGAAGCCTGAAAGAAATACCAGAGCTTGCAAGGCTGCAAAAGAATAGCTTTTATGTAAGCTTAGGTTTTAGACTTTGGCTAGATAAATATAACATTATTAATTCATATTTACTAATCTGTAAGTAGATAACCTTTTTGATTCACAAAATGCAATTAGCATTAATACCTTGCAAAAAAAAGAGAGAGAGAGAGAGAGAGATAGACAACATTATGGTACTAGAGATGTGAATGTTGTAACCGTGTTACCATATGCTGCCATAGGCAATGGTTATTATACAATAATGCTAAATGCAATGATTGAGGAGAATCAAGTATTCCAGAGAGCTGTCTAATAAAGACAGCCTCCAGAAAGACCAATCACAATTCAGAATGCAAATAAATCCAAGGAAGAAGACTGAATCGCAATTCAAATACTGACTGTTAGTATGCATACAGTTACTGTCGGTTAGATTTTACCACCCTGCAAACACTTTTATTAAATCCAGTGGTAATAAATGAAATGCACAAACACATGCATAGACATAATTACTTCTTTCTGGAGAGGGTCGAGAAAGAAGTTAATTGCAGTTGTCTGCTAGTTACAGTAATTGATCACTCAATGTATGTTTTTCCCCATGATGTGAGCTCACATGGTAACAAAGACTATATATATGATTGGTTTAAAGAGAGACAGGAAAAGTCAGATTTGTCAACAGAAAAACAGAAACACACCTGCTTTCATCACTGATAATAACAGGAAATGTGTCTTGAACAACAAATTAGCATATTATAATCATGTGACACTGAAGACTGGGGTAATGACTGCTAGAAATTAAGCTCTGTCATCGCAGGAATCATTTACATTTTAAAATATATTAAAACAAGAAATAGTTTCTTTAAATTGTAATATTTCACAATATTCATGTTGTTTTTACTGTATTTTTGACCAAATAAATGCAGCCCCGGTGAGCATACGTGTCTTTTGAACAATTGTACCTATATTTATAATATACTTGTTCTGAAATCAGTGTGAATGTTCACTTGTTCAATCAGTGTGAATAAGTGAAACAATAAAAGTGACATTTACTTTACCAAATCAATACTGAATGCAGAGCACTGCTCCAGTAATTTCAGTTCAAGACCCTTAATGTAGGGCATATGTGAGGACATATGCAGCTCATACCTTTACTTAAGCATAAACAGCATTATTTGACAGATGAACTATGTGACTGTTTATACCATGCAAGCTGGTTTAGTCAGTACCGCTTTGGTATTCAAAATACAAAAAAAAAAAAGCCTTTCTGCCATGTTGGCACATAGTAATCATTTTACACATTACAGAAAGGCTTTAGAGAGGCCTGACTTTCTCTAATAGTTTTTTTAAGTCTCTCCCTCTACGGGTGGAGGTTAGAGAGAGACAGCTGTTCTTGTGTCCCTGTTAATCTAGTAGAGATGCTCTTGAAGAGGCATGGCCCTAGTGATCCAGGGCGAGTTGCTGATCCTAGAGAAAGGGATTCATGATATGTGTATGTGTGGAATGACAAGAAGGTGGAATAGCATGTCAGACTCACAAAGGACCACGCTTAGTTGATTCCACCCCATATATAACCCTTCATCCCATCTCCATCATAAAAAAGTATCTCGCTTTAGGACTAACATACTGTATGTGAACATGTGAACAAAAAAAAACACACATATAAATCAAACCACTGACAGTGCTAAAACAAGACCTTGGGGAATCTCACTGACTCCCATCTAATATTGTCATAGACCTCAGTAAATGCACACTACACACACATTAACCTCAGAGGATCATGTATTCATGGGTTTTAGGTCAGCTCAGCTTCAGTTCAGCCAATTCTCCTTCACACACACACACACACACACACACACACCAGTATAGTAGAATTAGGTCACTTCAATTGAATTCAGTCTCAACTCTACAAACTACATAAAAAATAATAAAAAATAAAACCTGAATAAGGGGTGAAAACTGTTAGGAAATTAATGAATCTGGTTCCGATTCAGATTCCAATTAATGACTTAACAAATGATTCCATTAACAATTCTATAAAAACTTAAACCGATCCCTTCCCCTTCAATAATTGGTCACATACACCATATTTAATAATGTATTGTAACAAATACAGAGTTTGCATGTTCTTTAAAATATGACTATACTTAAAAAAAAAATAATATATATATATAAGTACTGTTTAGTAAAAAACTGAATATGTATTTTTCACTACATGTTGCTATATACGAGCTTTTTGAGCAACCAATCAGTAAATAGGCTGAATTTATTTGCAGATCAGTGAATAAATCAAAAAATGCTCCAAATGGTGATCTCTCACTGAGCAAATTGCTGTTCTATTTTATTCAAGCTGTATAGATTGGGTCTGTTAGTTAAAACACAAGGTTGCTTTCTCGTTTGGTTGCCTGAGTGTTTGATCTGTTAACAAATCTCAGGCCAGTATGGTCTTTAAAGGTGCCGGATTCAGATTCCATCCTAAGCTCCTGTAACCAAAATGATGTACCTAGATTAGTGAAAAAAGTCACCCCATAACATTCACAAATGCAGCACCTGTGCCATTATACACTATATTGTTCTGCAGAGAGGGTGACAGTTACAATAATAGCTTTTTTGAAGTTTCTAATATAGGCTACAGCTCCTTGAATTATCATTTTGAAATGCTCAATGTTCATTGATCATCTGATATATCTTACACAAAACATGCAACTCTTTTTACAGCAATCTCTGTTTTGATTGGCATTACACAATATCTGACTCAGTAAGCACAGTTCTACAGTTTATACAAGTTTAAAAGTGCAGGGTTGCACTGGAATGTTTATGCCAGAACAATCATAGTCAAAAGTTTGGCCCTGCGAACCAATTACATATTGTTATTTAACATTATTTATTACAAAATCAATTTCACCTGTTTTTATATTATGTGTATTTTCAGGCTCCACTTTCTTGGGTGATGCTCATGACCCGTCCAGCCCTGGCTCACCCTCTGCCTCACCCCTTTCACCCTCAGGCCTGTGCAATGGAAGTCCAGAGCCCAGTCTCAATGAACGTGGCTGTTCTGCTACCTTCTGCAGCTCCACTGAAGGTCTGCATGTCTTTTCATACATGTATTGTATTTTAGGATTTCCTGGAAAAACAAATTCTGCATACTTTTTATTTTAAGTAGTATTTGTCATTTATTAGCACGAAATGAAGATAATTTAAAGATTTTATTATAAAAATGGCACTGTATTTTTTCACTGTAGCTTTCTTATGGCTTTAGAAGACTTGGAATATTGTGCACAATTCATATAGACCATTTTTATGGTACTGCTGCATCATTTGTTGCCTTAAAGCCTTATGGGATCTACTTGTCATCCTCTGTCACAGGAACAACACCCAACTCACCCATCATTCTCCCTAAATCCCCCACTTTCCCATCTGCCTCAGGCTCATGGCCGGATGAGTGTTCTATCTGCTATGAAAACACAGTGGACACCGTAATCTACGCCTGCGGACACATGTGTCTCTGCTACACCTGCGGTCTCCGCCTCAAAAAAATGGCCAACGCTAGCTGTCCTATCTGTAGGAGAGCTATCAAAGACATTATTAAGACCTACCGGAGCACTTAGGGGGGGCCCTAACTCCCCAAACCCCAAGTCTCATAGGGCCATAAGGATATCTAATAGATCTCTGTTTCAAGAGAGGGTTGGTGTCACAGTTCAGGGATTTGCTCTGGCAATGCATTGGTCTCTGTTCCCATGGCGCTGACGTTATTAACCCTTGAACCTTCAAGGCTCAGGCATCCATTCACAAAGGTATTTCATGTATTTCATGCTCAAGTCTCTGTTGCTATGGTAACCAGTGATGTTGCTGCTTTTTAGAAGCATCCGGCTTTTCAACTGACGACATAAAAAAATCATAGACAGTATCTCATCGAATTCAGGACATTTCAGGTGACACCGGAGATAATCAAAGTTGCACATCTCCCATTTCTTCTTACCTTCTCTGTGAGCCATAATAGACTCTCATTAATAGCATAGCTGCATATTCTTTAAAGCTGGATTCATAATAAATAGAGGGTGTTACAGTCCGTTTTTTTTTTCTTCTGCTGTCCTCTCTAGTCAAACCAGCTAAGGCACTTTCACCATTGAAATTCATACAAAAACGTCTCAGTGTTTCACAATTTTTGTCTGTGCTTGGCTGAGACAGAAATACAGATAATAAGGAACAGTGCTTTTCATACCCCACTATTTCATTCTAATTGTGTAACTGACAGCTTGCATAATTACATGCTCTCAACTGAGTTCATATAAAGGTCTTTGTGCATTGATGACTATTTGATCATGTGTTTAGTAATGTAATATGAAGCTTTGGCAGGTAGTAGGTGAAGTCAGCTAATGGTCCACTATAATTTCGCTTATGCGTGCGTTCTAAAAGCAGGACCTTGTGGTAGTATTAAAGAGATATAATTCGTTAAAACAATACACAGGAATGATTAACCAATGTTACGTGGTAGATATACACATATACAGTTATATAACAACTCATTTAAAGAACATTAATATTGGATATCGTAATTGATCCAATGGTGCTGAGTAATGAAATCGTTACAGAGAAGTGCGGTTAAATAGTGCACCTCAACTCAAGACCCTAAAACATGTTGGCCTAATCAAACCTTGATTTACTGTGAACTTGTTCTTGACTGTTGATCGGAACATGCACACTCTGGGTTTTATGTGAAAACAATTGCAGTGTTGCCATGGAGAGCGAAATCTAGAAAGAAGGAAAACAGCCTTGAGGCATTAACCAATGAAAGAGTCATTTGTGCTGAGAGGACATTTGATTTGCCCATTTAATCCATATTTCTCCCAGCTCCCCACCGCCGACAGCTTCTGTAGGCCAAAAATGGTGTGTACAGGGATAATAGTGAGTGCAGGCCACTGATGAAATAGCAAATTGATTCAAATGGAATATGTTTGAAAAAATGCTGGCTCAGTGTTCCTGTCGGTGCTGAGAAGGAAAAAAAAGCAGGGTCAAAAAGATTATCAATTTCTTTTTGACTGCGTCCAAAATGCTTCTCAAATTTATATAAGGACAATTTAAGGTATAGATAGTCCTGTAACTGTAAAACAAAGTTGAATGGATGTTCTAGGAGACAGGACAATTGAGAGGTGGACTACATCGCTCATCTCACGGAGAGATTGATAAAGTTAATATAGCTTTATATTGTGAAGGTGAAATGCATAGATGAATGTCACAAAGCCATATATAGTCATATTTCAGCTCAAAAATAAAATAAATACATAAATACAGCAATTGCATTTTGTTTTCATGACAATTAAACATTTAATATTTGCATTGACATTATTCATAAAAGTTAAGCAAATATTCCCTCAAAAAAAAAGTCCATTGAGATGTGTAGTCTGCATACTAAAAAAATAATAATGATAATAATAATAATAATAATAATAATGGTATATAGTCGAAATTGTGTTTAGAGCAGTATGTATAGTACCTTTAATTTAATAATAATAATAATAACAATAATAATAATAATAATAATGATGTCAATGAATGGCCGGAGCAGGTTTGATTCTTGGTTCTAGTTCCCCTACAAACGTCACTTCAATATCCCACACAATCTATGATCCACATCAACAGCTGGAAAAGTCTCAGTTTTATTTTTAAAAAAGATTACGTTGTACAATTTACGGGAAATAAGCAAAAGTTGACATGATTATGTGCATTTGTGTGTGCGCGTGGATGTTAAAGCGGCTCAAAAGCAATTTCAGTGAACTACAATGGACTGCAGGCTAATATTGTTCATTATTAGCCAGTTAGCTTGTGTAAAGCAATCGTGATGACTGGCGCTTAAATTCATGCTGCTATTAGTATTAGCCAGCTCTCCTTCAGGCAATGCTAACACCATGTCGAGAAAATGTCCTGTCACTCTTGATCAGTTCAGATTTACTCTATTGTTTGGAGTGGTGATTCACTTTTGAATGTTAATTTATGTTAATTAGAGAAACCTATTAGAATAACTGTATCTGAGGTGTTGCTATAGCTTTGTCTTTGTTTTTACCTATTTTTTTATTATTATTATTATTATTGGACCGAAAAGTATGATTGTACAGTTTGCTTGTCAGTCCTCTGTGGTTTACACGGAAGTGTATTTCTTGAATTTTGTGCTGGTTTTCTTTTACCCAACACTCTGAACTGAGCAGTACGTCCATCAGGGGCTTCGCAGGAAACAATCCGAACCAGCTTTTATATGGAACGATTGTGAACTCTCCCTTTGATATCAGGTGTTTTATGATTGGCAACATATTTTTGTGCTGAGGTGTCTATTTATGGTTGTTCTATCAAACTGAGCTTGCTAAAAGTTCCTGCAATTCAGAAAATGTCCTTAAACCCAATATTTGTGTTTAGAGCTTTCATTAAGATTTTTGAAAGACAAAGTGATCCAAGTTTTTCATATAAAAAAACTCTTTGCACTTTTTCTGTAAATTTCAGTCACTTTAAAAGATCATAAAAATTCCCCCAAATGTATTTTTATTTTTACAGTTTTTTTAATGTATGAGTTTTTCATTGTGTTTCTGTCCTTAACCGATGGATTCACTTTTGATTGTTGTCGACCCTGTAAAGTACTTTATTTATGAACCGCGTGTAGAGTGCGATGTGTGAATCAGATGTCATTTAGTTTATTTAGCTTTCCTGTTTCTGAATTATTTTGAATCAAAGCTCTAGATATAATGAAAACAGCCATATTCACACGCTGGCCAATAATTTTGTTTCAGGACAAAAATTTGTTTTGATGTTTTGTGAAGAAACCACAAACAGGATCAGGGATTGCATAAATTATCAGCCCAACCATACATAATTACAATTTCAATGTTGATCAAATCAGAATATTTTTTAAACTGTGGTCACATTTTTTTTTTATCTTAATGTATATACAGTATACAGGTTTCAAAAAATGATCGGAATTGCTTTTCCTCATTCTTGTAATTATTGTTTCCACTTTCCAGCGTGCTTTGTTCACTCATTACTCACAGCGGGACCAATCTAATATTGAATTTAAAAGGTATGATTCCTATTTCCCAGGGTTCATTCAAGGGCTGTTAATTGAATCATTGATTCATAGAGTCCATGAGGTCAGTAGTGATTTAGTCACGAGAAATGTCTCAGCTTATTGTGGCATTTAGTTTTTGACTCAAATCCATGTTCATATTTGTTTTCTTCTTTAAGTCTGTGATCAGTTTATGAAGCTTTGTTATGTCTGAGTCAGATATGACTGTCAATAAACTTTGCAGATGCGTTTCAGCAAATGGTGTGTCTACTGTGCTCTCTTTGTTCAAATTTTAATATTTATGACATTTTATCAACTGTTCTTCAATTGCATTTCATTTTACATCTCTATAACTTAAGTCCAACAATTTAAAACGGTGAGAAATGCTTGAACTGATCCTCATATAAAGTGATCACTAACTCACTGCATCTGACCAAGAACCAATTAAAAATGAAGTCTAAAATATACAGTATAAACCTTGATGGCAACCTGACCCTGAACCTGAAAATTAAGGTGGACTGTAACAGGAGCACTTGACATGCCTGAGATCAGAGGTGTGCAGATGAAGGATGAAAGATGTCTTTGATGCTGTGCTCTAGAGCTGAGAGAAGAATGAAGACCTCCCCTCATAGTCTGGGGTACATGTTTCCAAGACCAACTAGTCGCGACTACCAACTGTGAACACACTGTTTCAATCTAGATTTAGTCATTTGACATGTTGGTTCAAGCCTGTTTAAGGCTGCCCTCTAGTGGACAAAATTACTTTCTCATGCTCTTATTTTTTTCTAATCAAATCTATCCTTCATGTGACGGTGATGTCAGCGTTCTCAAACAGTTAGAAATGACTGACTTCATTCTTCGCATATTACAACTCTACCTTAAAAGCTGCACAAAATATTTGTATATTATGTTATGACACTGTAGTCATCTTTACTGACAGTCAGTGTACAGCTTTATCTCTAAACATTTGTACACTGGTAAAAATATTTATACGTTTAAAGAAAAAAAAAATACGTAGTTTTGCTCACCCTCGAGTCGATGATTTTCAGAATATCGCTTTTAAAACAAAGTATTTTTGTGTAGTGAGTAAATATGAGTTGTTATACACTGAAAATATTCCGTTGACCACGCTGTCAAATTTTCTTCCCGCCAGAGTATATTCAAATATGGCGCGTCTAGATAAGTCACGTGAAATGCGAGAACCAATGGGGTTTGAGGTCTTAAATTTCTTACATTAATAAAACCTATGACCTTGGCAAGTGGTGTAGGGATGATGTATTTTTGTTAGGCCAAAACTCTGAAATGAATTAGCGTAGCACTTCGGGTTCTGTCCCGAATTTTTTTTTTTTTTTTTCATTAAATGCCTGACATCAGGCTCAGATATTTTCATTCACATTTATTCAACAATATAAAAATACACCATTAATACCCCATTGTATGTGTTTTTTTAAGCTTTTTCTTGTCTTGAAAAAGGCGAGTGGCTAAATGGGGCTAAAGAGGTTGTTGATATTAAACATCATCAAATGGAATACAGGAAAACTTGTCCGCTTTCACAGTTTCATAATTGCTCTCTTGCAAACTATTGTATTTCAAACTTTCAGGGAATGTTTTTTTGGAACAAGAGTTGTTGGAAGCTTAGTGATGATGGTGATGTTGAAGTCATATGACCATGGAGTAGTTCGTTAGCTTGTGTTTACCTTTTTACTTCTGGCAATTGTTTTTAGGCTTCAGGATTAATAGCTGTGTTCAGTCGTAAAGATTATATAATGAAGACAACATCTAAAAATAATAAACTTTTCTTCGTGACAGAGCTTTTTTTCGGCTTCAGTCCAAAAGCCAATTAAACCAGGCTGACTCTAATTTCCAGGCTGGCCTAAAAGTACATTACCATTGTAGTGGTCTATTGCACAAATTCATCCATCGATACATATATTCGATCCATTTTTCCACTCATGTTGTTGTAGTCAACTTGGTACTACATACATACATAAGCAAAGCCCATACAAATTTACTGCAGCAATAGTAAGGGTTATGTTAACATGCTAGCCGAGCATTAACCTTTAGACAGTAATAACCTACAGTAGGCTACACCACTGTCATATTACCTCATCACATACTGTATGTCTAGTTATCCTCTTAGAAATTAATATGGTTATTTATTAATAATTATTCATTTAAAAAAATTATGAAGTTTTATCCAAACATCTTGGCATTCCACTTAAAGTCAAAACAAGGATACAATCACTGTAACTATACTTCCAGTTCATACTATTAATTAGAGGCCAAGCATTGTGCACTGCACTGTGGGATATATTTTACTCCAGTGTTTTATACACAATTTTGCAAATGTCATTTAGATAATCCATGCCATGCAAACAGAAAATATGTTGCATACTGCAAAAATAGTAAAAGTAGTATGTTAGTATGCGGTTTCAAAAATGCATGAAGATTATTTATTTAGTGTTTGTATTTATGTATTTAGAACTAGCAATCGTTGCTCCATCGTGTTCAACTGAAAAAGACAAATGGGGTGTTGGATTTAGAGACACGATCCTTAAATCCTTGACTGTCTAACACCTGACTCCTAAAATCTCTGCATATAAATCTATGAAAGATGAATGTTCTCTGGTTAATGTAGACCAAAGCATGACAGTAAGATATAAGAACAAGGAGGATACATTTTATTGTTTTTTCCTTTAGGACAATGCAAGATACAATGTAAACATAAAAAGGTACAAAAACAATATGTAAAATAAAAAAACAAAACAAAACAAAAAACACACAAAACAAAAATGCTGAAAATTAAAAGCCGAAGCTATAGAGCTGAAGCGGCCGACAAAATGTAGATTTTGGCTGAGCGTTGAATACTATCATTGAAAGGCTATCATACTATCATTTCTTATGACAAGAGGGGTTTGAAAATTTTCCTTACATCCAATGGTCTGTAACAAAATAACATTGTGGCACATTAATGTAGGCATCTTCACTTCCTGTCTGAGAATTCAATTTTGCTTGACAAATCACTTGAGCAGTACATTGATTAAAAAGTATTTTTTTGAAATAATAATGAAGAGTTCAAAGGCTGTTCACGTGCTGTTTTTGTGTCTGTTAATTAAGTGGAGAAGAATGGTAATTAGTGCAGACAGCCAAGCAGAGACAGGGACAGAAAACAGCAAGAGATCAGACGTCCGCAGCATGTTCCCTTTCTGCACTTGTTCGCATCAAAGTGAACACATAAACACACCCTGCTGCCTCACACCAAACACTGATGCATCTGATCAAAAAATGCTAATTAACACAGAGAAAGAGAAATAAAACCTTCCAAACTCCTTTCAAGCACTTCATACATCACAGCGAGTACACATACATTCCCTAACATATCCCAGGTATTCCAAGCCTTTAAAATGACATCCGAAACAATCAAACGTACATTCTTTCAACTTTTGTTATACACCAACATGACATATAGACGCTTCAGTAAATCAAGCCAATCACTGACGCAGGAATCTCAAATGATTCCTCTTATCAATCTATCGCGTCATCTGATCTGAGTTTTGAGAAACAATGGCCTTCGGAGACAAGGTTTCCCGTTTGAATTCAGTTGCAGCCAGTTTTCCAACAGACATAACAAGTGTGTTTCTAGAACACTGAGCCTCACTAGTGCTATTATGACAATGCAGTGCCACTGTGACATCATAATGAGCTGCTGCTAGCGGGAAGCTTCTCTGAAGTGCTAATTATCGTAAAAAGCCTCGCTTTTCTTTCCACAGGGAACACTTCTTCGTGCCCATTAGAGCAGTTTTATCATGTCTAGCTTTACCTGACTGGATTCCCTTCTATTCCAGCATCATAAACAAACATTCCCTCTGTTAACCTTCTCTTTCCACCATTTAATAACTACTGTTCACAAACCATCGCAGAATACACCAAACAAACAGGAAAAATACACCCACAATCCATTCTTCTATTCCAATTCTGGAGTTTAAGGGATGTTCCAGGTTCAATATTAAGTGTTGTATACTTTGAAAACCAATCTGAAAACTAACTATATAAAAAAAAAATTTACAATGTGGTTTTACCCCATTGATGCTTACAATTAAGGGTGGATCTCAATGCTTTTGTTCTCTGAAATTTGTACATTTCAGTATGAATCACATTGTATGAATTCATGAAGGTGGACCTTTGTGCTGACTTATTTTTCTTACAACTGTACGTTTCGGTACAAATCATACAAATGCATGGATCTTCGAATTGATGGTGAAACAAAAACGTCCTTTTTTTTCTTTCTAAAAACATGTTTCTGCCCTAATGACATTCATGCAAAATCACTATACCTCATAAAAATAGTTACATTTTCTCAAGAGATTGGTTGGGTTGAAATTATTTTCAACACCATGTCACAGAACCTGAAACATTCCTGTAATATATCCAATATATTCTCAAAAAAAATCTGAAATCTCAAAGGGAAACTGCATCCCAAAATGAAAATTTTGTCATTATTCACTTACCCCCATGTCGTCCCAAATTCCTCTCCTCTGTGTCTCTCCAAATCAGCGTAGTGCCATTTTGTCGAATCTGAGGTGTACGCAGCCGCAGCACAAGGATACGTTTTTTATGTGTATTTACTCTTTGGTTTGAAAGCAAACAATGCATTGGTTTTTTTGGATTTGAAACAACAGTGAATAATGACAAAATGTTCATTTTTGTGTGGAGTAACCCTTTAATATCGTAATGTGATCATATAAAAGGTAAACAGAAAAGAAAACACAACATTAAGCAAGAAACTATAGCAAACCTACACCTTAGAGGGCCTGTTAAATAAGGAAAGGTGAAGACATTTCAACTCTCATAAAAAAGCTTCTCTTTATCAAAAACTCAAAGGCAGTCACACATAACCCACCTCATTTTTAACCAAAGTTAAATTCTCCACTCTTACGTTCAAACTCCCAGTAAAAGCATTTCAATTCAAAGGCGTAAGCTCAGATATTGAATTCAGACAGGAAGAGAAGCAAATATATGCAGTCCACATTATTTTATGAAGGTGTAAAAAGGTGTGTAAAGTTAAACCAACGCTATCTCACGGCCAATTCGTACGTATTTTATGAGGTGGCTTATTCGTACGAATTTGTACGACCTCACTCGTACGATTTTATATGATTTCTCTAAACCCCAGTGACGGTTAGGTTTAGGGGCAGGGTTAGGTGTAGGTCATTTGTACAAATTCATACGAATTGTGCAACTCGTAAAATACGTACGATTTGGCAACAATCATATGAATTTGTACAAGTGTGGTCGTACAAATTCTTACGAATAAGCCACCTCGTGAAAAATGTACGTGAGATCGGGTTGGTTAAACCTGGATTTTAAGAATAGACTAAACAAAATTGAAAAAGAAATCCAACAATGATACATTATGTAAGTCGATTGGGATTTAGGATAAAGCTTGTCATGGTGATAGAGGAAGCGAATGTGGAGAAGTTGGCAGTGTGGTGCTGTGCTCATATAGCTGTTGATGGATTTGCCCCAAAATCTCAAATTTGTGATTTGACATGCTGAACTGACAAATGCCTCAGAGAATTAGATATACCCATGCTTCCCTATTATTTCCATACTTATTCACCATGGGCTTGTGAGGTCACTCACAGGTTTTACTAAGTAAAAAAAAAAAAAGAGTATGAAAGCAGAAAAAGAGTTATGGTTGGCTGGTAGACTGAAGGTTTCCATCTATCAGGGCGTTTTAAAATTGAGCATACCATATTTGAACACACATTGATATATTCTGAATTGGAGAAAAAAAAACAACGTTTTCTTTAATACAATGGTTCTTAACTGGTGAGATGCCTGTTTTTGTATTGCACATTTCCTAATTCCATCTGAGTAATGTCAACAGTGAAAAGGAGAAAGAATAGGAAAAAAAACAACAACTGTAAAACGCAATACTGTTCCTGAAAAAAAAAAACATTAAAATTTAAATAAATAAAGAACACATAAACAAAACTAGCAGATACACAAGTAACATAAGATAAGAACTATTTTGACTCTTAACAGTTCCTTTGTAAATTGTATAGGCGCAAATGAAGAAAGAGCAAAGTGTTATTGGAGCTTAGCAACATCCATCACAAGCGCTGCGTTTGTAGTGAGTCAACACATTTCTGTAATGCCATCGTCAAAAAGAAAGTTACAACTGCGAGTGCAATGGCTTCATTTTCATTTTCAAATGTAAAAGCTCAAAACAAAATCACCCAAATTAGAACTTTGAAATCCCATTATTGCTGTTTTTTTATGCTATACATTTAAATGAAACACTCAGTCCAGTCACAATTAGGGATCCACATATACTATATAACTATAGAGCCCTGCTGTTTTTAATTATAAAGTGTTATGTCATTTGATCGTTCCCATTTTACTGCAGGCTTTTAATTTGAAGAACTGATTGATTTTTATTCAGATTTCTTTTTTGTAGCATCTATTTAATTTTATGGGAGAGATATGATGATGTTAAAATTTTATAAAATAATATTTTTTTTAAATAATCTGGCATTATATGTGGATCAATAACGAGAAAGGAAGTGTCCACAGTTGTTAAAGGTGCAGCAATCAGCTTGGTTGAAAATGCATTTCAGATTTAAAAATTTAGGTGAAAATATGTTTCCACAGGGTGGAGATATGATCACAAAATTTAAATTTTGAAAAAAAATCTACTTCCAATTTTATTAAAGTAGGAGACACTATTCATCTGCCCTAATTAATAGAAGCCATAAAAGACAAAACAAAAAAAGCACAGAATAGCAGTAGCCAATTACTACAGAACTACCAAAAGTTTCAAGTTTCAAGTGAGCGTCAAATGCCAATAAAATGGCATCTTATCAAAACAGTATTAATTATTTTTTTAAAACATAACAAATTATAAATACAACAAAAAATAACTTATGTGCTGATTAATTACACTGCATCTTTGAACCAGTGCATTAAAAAAGCTAAAATGCATTGATTTACAACAAATGAACGACTTCATTCATCATTATTGTCCGTGTGTGATCACACAACAACCAACAAACAAGACAAAATAAACTATTTTCTGCTTAATAGAATATAACTGCAATCTAGCAGGTAATTGATGTTTTAACTGTTAAAAGTACTGTCCAGCAGAAAACCAAATCAAATAAAAGTAGTAGTAAACTCAATTAAGAGCTCCCACTATTCATTAGAAAAATATTTCAGCAGTCTTGAACATCAGCTGTTTAATGCTGTTGTTAATGAATAGTATTTGATCGAGTAAGGGGGATGTAATCATTCTGAGCTCAGATATCTATAAAGAAGAGAATGAAAGATTGGACCATGGACTAAGATAAAGTTGGTGAACCTATTTTAATATCTTTGCCAACAGAAAATCAAACATAGTAGTTTACACTGATTCAATACTGCCCAGCAATATCGTTATGTAGCATATTGCATATTAATGTGCTTTTCTTTGGGTTAAAAAAAAAAATCAAGTGCGTCCAGATATAACAATTAAATATACTTTGTTCTCAGTTCTGAAACCTCGTTTAAGTTTTGCTGAATACACTGTATTTATTTGTACCCATAAAATAAATACTAACTCTAAAACAAACTTGCAATTGTGTCTGTAATGGTGCGTTCAAGTCATCTCGTATAGATCGTATTTACGAGTTGAATGCACATGAACGCCACCACAATATCGTAAATACCAGTGAGGAGCTCGGGATTTTCTTTAAGCCCCGATCTGTACGAGTTGGGGGCGTGTCAGTGATTAACATGGCGGAATATACAATACTTAAAGGTATTTAGCTGTGATATTGTCAGGCGTTTTTCTAGTTACAGCGCAGTAAATTAATCGACGATGCATAATATGATGGCATTATAATATAACAATGCAAATTGTAACAATAAAGTTGGCAGTGGCTTAATAAAATAATTTAAAACATTAAAAAACGAAGTATACCTAATGCACATTTCTTTGTTCTTCATTTTCTACAACAAGAGTTTAAGAACATTGCTGTATTTTTGTGTTTTTAATTAAGAGAAATGTACTCCGCCATCTTGCTCCGACCAAAGTGACTTGAACGCACATGCCGTCATAAGCACGACTTCCCACCTCGTGCGTACGAACTTCCCAGGAGGACTTGAATGCACCATAATTCTTCTTTGGTGAGATCACATTTTGGGCTCAATGTTATGTCACTACTTCCCTGGGATAAAATGCTGAACAAAACAAAAGATTTTCCAGTCCTGATTTCTTGAATTAACAGATTTAGCACACACAGCAGCAATATCTAATCTCCTGTCCTCTGAAGCCATCTACCCTCCCATATAAACATGCACCTTTTAAACTAAACTTACTAATTAAGTGGGCATGAGGTGATCTATGCATGTAGCTTTCACAGACTATTTTCTTTTAACATGTTTTATTCATTTTGGCCTGTGCATATTTAAAGAATGGGAAACACAAATGATGACCAGCAACTGATCAGGACAGGATGTGACTCAGTTTTGATGTGTTATGATGTTACAAGAAAGCAGAAATACATCTCTAAGGAAGATATACTGTAACAAAAATCAACTCAAAAAAAAAAAAAAAAAAACGACAATCAAAGTTATGCTTTGCTTCTTTGAGTGCACTCAATGTGAATACAACAATTGATGTTGGTTCTTTGTTTAAAATGTTTTTTACAGGAATTTCTTGTGCTTCCGATTGGATTTGCACTTTTTGTTATGCACCTATGATGAAATTATCCCTTTCTCTCATTAATGTTGTAACAAAAATATGTTTGTTGCTCTCTGTACTTGTAGGCCTATGGCACTAAGTTGAAATTTGGTATTTTCATTGCTTCACTGGCATTTGACCCATTCCTCTTAACATTTAGTGAAAGATGTACGAAGGCACCAATTTGGCATAAAGTTATGGCAGGTATTTTGCTTAACATTCACCTGCATTACTCTAGTTTGAATGTAAACTCCTTTCTAAAAGGCTCTGTCTGTCTCGTTTCAAACCAAAAGTCCTTCAGTCAGTTCGTCTTTTTACATTTTGATTACAATTGTGCATGTTTAAAACATTTTTGGGGAATTACTTTTTTCTCTCCAGGTAGTTAGATGGTACCCAGCCTTTACGTCCCTGTAAGCCATCGAGAGCCTGGCAGTACCACCATCCATTTGGATTCTTATCCAAAACTTCAAGACTAGTGCCCTCTGAGAAACCCATGGTCTCTTCGTCGCCACGGTAGTCAGCAATAGATACGTAAACCTCTCGAAGGTTGTTGTGAATGAGGTGCGTCTTCTCGATGGGCTTGGGTCTTACTGTAGAGATTGGAATTCCGTTTCTCTGGGCAGTCAGGGGACTTGAACTTCCGGCGGGTACTGTAATGGTGGTCCCAGACCTGACCCGTACATCGGTCACCGGCTGCGGTCGAACAGTATTGAAGGAGGAGTTTCGCCTTACGCCGCCTGTGGACCTCAAGTGGTCGCCTGCGCCCAGTGATTCATTTCTTCTCAAAGACCCTGTGTGGATGTTGGTGTCCTTCAGAGGCTGTGGTGGAGACACAAACACTGACTGCGGTCGCACTGCTGCCTGACGAACACCGTTACGCATCCGTACGCCTGAACCGTTCAGCATTGGGTTTGGTTTGCTAAAACCCCCTGGTGGTTTGGATGGGATTGGTGGACTAGGGTTGCTCATACTCCTCATGTTCTGCTGGTTTAGGTTATTGAGTGCCTGAACACGTTGCTCATTTTTCTCGAGGCTGTTGGACTTGTTGGTGCTACTAAGATCAACAAGAGGACCATTAGGGGATTCTTGTACACCAACGTTATGGGTACGCTTGACTGGCTCCAAATAGAAAGTAGGTGCCCAACCCTCATCATCGCCCCAACGGATATACCACCATCCACTTTCCTGCTTCTCCAGTACCTCAACCTCCACACCAGCTGGGAAGCTGACCTCTGACTCTTGGGCTCGTTCATAGGCATCTGTGGTCCTGTAGAGCACACTTTCATGGTCAGATTCCCCACCTCGGCTACCTTTGGAATAGGCGCTGGAGAGATCGGAGGTACTTCTTGAGGAGACAGAATCCTCAGAGGAGACAACGGAAGCAGTCTCGGAATCTTCACCACCTCGTACTGCACGGAGTGCACCTTGCCGAAGACTCCCGGTGGGGCGAAGCTGGCGGCGTAGGCTGCTGATGTCCATTCTTTCAGGACTTTGGGATTCTGATTTTGTAAGCAGAGGTTTGGGTCGAACCACTGGTTTGGGCCTGGCTAAGGGACTTTGACCAACCCGAATCTCTACATCTTTTCGCATGACAGGCTCTCTTTTGGGATTGCGTCCTGATTCATCTGATGATGACTTGGAGGTGTGTCTCTCAGCACGGCCAAGAGAGTGACTCCGGCTTAGATCCGGCGATACCTTCCGGAGGGGCTTCCCTCCTCCAGAGGAGGACCCGAAGGGTTTACGACCCAATGTGAGACTCCTTGGGGTATCTGAATCGCGACCACTGGCAAAGTCATCAGAGGAAAACCTAAATCCTTCATTTTCATAAATCACCTCTTCCTTATTGACATTCTCCAATGAGTTTCTTTTCCTCAAGGGGGAAGTCATCACTTTTAGTAAAGGCGAGGCTTTACCAGCCTGTGCAATCCTTTCAGCAGCTGCTGGATTGCTTTTAATTACAAACTTACGAGGCTCTGTTTTCGGGGAATTATTTGTTTTTTGTTTTGGAGGATTGCTTTCCAGATCGGAGTCAAAACCAATGGCAGGAACATCATATTCCGGCTCCTCATAGACACGCTGAGTGGGGGATTCTGGAGCTTTGGAGGCAGAGCTAGCCAGAGAAGATGATTCCTCTGAGTCTGGTTTCTTGACTGGTGGAGCAGGGGGTGGAACTTTAGGGCGGGTAAGTGTGCTGGTTCGCCGGCTCAGGTTGGGCTTCTTGCGTTTATCGATAAAGGAACATGGTGCCCAGCCCTCCATATCCCCGATCTGGACATACCACCAACCACTAGAATTCTTCTCTATGACCTGAAGACCACATATTACATGTTTATATAATACAAAGGCATATATTTATTACAAAGTGGGTTTCAACCAACTAAGACCACAAATGAAAATGCATATCTTACACTAAATGTGACAAAATTGTTTGAATTTTTTAATAAAAACAAAAAAAAAAGTTTTCATTAAGGTTGAAATAAATAAATACTATAGTCAATGTAGTCTGAAACGTTTTGACTCCGCTGTGTATTTCTACCTTTTCATATTTTTATTAGTCAAAAGATGTTCATGTTAATTTTTATTTTTTTAAATAAAATAATCATTTATTATAGTATGGATAAATCTGCCTTACATCAGCCTTTTGTCCTCCATGGAAGCTGATGCCATCTGAGATACTGGATTGAAACTCTGCTATGGTGTAGTACTCTGCTTCCACTGTAGGGGCCTCTGGAGGTTTGGGTAACTGGAATGCCTTAAGTATTGAAGAGAAAAGACAGTTCTGTCTAATAAGTAAAAGCTGCTCTCTATGAATTTGAAATAATTGTAAAAGAATTTGGTCTGCTTAACTTACCAGATTTGTATCTCTTCGAGGAGGAGGTTTATGTCTGAGGTTTGGAGATCCTGCCAGTTGAATACAAAACGTTATTAACTGTCTCTCAGCTCAATACAGCAAATATTACTGTATCGTAATCAAATTAGGAGAGTTCACAGTTTTCCTTTCGCCAACAAATGCTTTGTAGTTTCTAAAAAACTGGATCCAAACTAGATTACAGTGCCATCAGTAAACCTCATTATGAACGATAAGTTTAGAGACATGTTCCAAAACACTCAAGCATGCGTTCACAACAAGCATATTTTTAGAAAGAGATTTTTTTTTTTTTGAAGGAAATATTGTATGGAGTGTGTTCTGGTTATGAAGTAGTGAGAATATTAAGCAATAGCCAATAAGAAAACTTTTTTAGTTTTTCAGGTTTTTAGCACAAAGTGCCATGCATACAACATAAACTGCAGTCACATCAGTCACTGCGAGGTTTGACCAAAACCAGGATTTCTGGGGATTGTGTGGCGTCTGCTAAGAACCTGTTAAGGTGGAATAATAGTGTGTGCATTGTAGCATCCACAACAAAAAAAATTTACAAGAATGAAAGTCATGTAACGTGAGCAGTACAGCACTATGAGATTTCTTTCAGCTGTACTGTGTAGTGTTGGCATTAGACAAATAAATAAGTAAACACAAGAACAAACAAATAGCAAGCAAACAGCAGTTGATTCGCTGAATGCTGAGCAACAGAGACAGTGATGTGTCACTATCAAGGTACACAACACCCAGACAAAATGTTAGGAAACATTAATTTACCACAAAGAAATGTTACCTATGGCATCAAATCCTGTGTGCAAAAATAACAGGAAAATAAGGCTATATAATCATAACATAATATAGAAAAAAATGATCATATTCAGTTTGCAGTATTTTTTTTTTTTTTTTTGGTTAAAAAATAATATAATAAAATTGTACTATAATTACTACAGAAACTCAGGTGTTTGTTTTTTTAATTTTTTTAAGTGATTTAACATGAATAAATACTTTGAGTTACAGTGTATTCTGAACATGTGAGTGCAGTATAAATCTAGTTAAACATGTCATAACCCTACTGTTTTCTCACCTATCTCAACTCTGTGTGGTGCCACCCGGGCTATGGCAGGTGACCCCGACTCTGCCCTGCTCTTGTTCTCCTGTAGGGCGGCGCTAGATCCAGAGTTCATTCCCAAACCAGCGACCACTGTGGGTGCCACTCCAGCCTCTGGGGCATGTGTGATTGGTAAACTGATTTCACTTTTGGAGATGTGGCGCTCAGGGCTGATGGCCTCTCCGTCAGTTTGAATGTCCTTCTCGCTTACAGCCCTCTTACTGAGGAGGTTACTGATCTCCATTATGTTTCCGATAATCTCCACAGGGCCTGTCAGCGTCTTCTTCCTTGGGGAAAGGTCATCTTTCAGTTTTTTAAGGTATGAGGCTGGGGCCCAGCCCTCTTTACCCTGATACCTGCAACACATTAGTAGAAGTATTATCTTTCCAGTCAGGGAAATAAATAATAAGAACTATTCAAGTATATCACTCCATGCATTAACCATTCTCATACTGACCACTAGAGGTCAGCATAATGTTTTAAGATGTCCTAGTGCTCTTTATGGACACATATCTCCCCTGATGTAAAACGGATGTCACATACACACTGATGTAACTAATGTAAACACACACACACACACACACACACACACACACACACACACACACAGGAAAAACATTTCCACAACATACCACCTTAAGGTTTGAGGTCCAGATTGATTACCTGATGTACCACCATCCCTCCAGGTTCTTCTGGATGACCTCCACGGTTACTCCTTTCTCGAACCCGATCTCATCCTTTCCCTGACTGGTATATGCCTGGACAGTGACATATTTCTCCTCTAAAAAGAGATTAGGGAAAAGAATGAGAAAGGTTTTTTTCTCTCTCTCTCTCTGTCTTTCTCGTACTTGGGCCTTTGCCTTTTCTGCGGTCTGAAAGAGGCTGACAAATGGTTTCAACTGCTAACTTTCAAACTTACACATTTTAGGGCATTCTTTGGGGAAACAGAGCAGAAGCAAAACCGCTAAGTTTGCAGTAAGACCCTTCCAACACTCACCCTTCACCACAGGCACAATAACACAATCATCTCACAATTCGTCATTAATATTAACATTACAGTTTTTCTCAGTCGCTTTGGTGCGTTTTTCACATCATCCCTAACATGTGCAAAATAATAAGTGCATTCCTCAGAACAATTTGTACAAATTGCAATATACAATAGATATGTTTCTAAAGCTAGTCAGTCACTAAAAATCCTTAGTACATCTCTCAAAAGTAAATATTCATGCCAACGATCATGTCAGTGCCATCAGAATGATAAGTCATTGAGTCATTGTTCACGAACAAGCTCGTCAAAATGTTTAGGCATGTTGTCAATGTAACTGTGTGTACTTTGACAGTATTACCAGATGTAAACTTAGGCTACAGTTTGGATGATGGTTACTGTACTGAAAATGCACAAGGCTGCACTTCTATGGCATAAATCAATTTCAACAGTACTATATACATATTACTCTATGTGGGTTATTGATTGAAAGAGACAAAATTGATTTTGTTTTTCACAGCTTTACAGTTTTTCTCAGTCGCTTTGGTACATTTCTCTAATCATTCTTGAGATTTGCAAAACAGTAAGTGCATTTCTCAAAACAACTCGTACAAATATCAAAACACAATGGATGACCTGCAAAAGCCAGTCTCTTGCTCAAAATCCTTAGTTCATCTCTCAAAAATAAATATCTGTGTCAATGAACATGTCAGTGCCATCAGAATGACAAGTCCTTGTGTCATAGTTTACGGATAAGACAGTCAAATTGCTTAGTCATGTTGTCAATTTAACAGTGGAGGGATGTTCTGATGTAAACTACTGTATTGAACAGTATGCCATATGCTTATGTATGCCATATATCCATTTCAAAACTACACATTTACACATTACTGTTTGTGGGATGTTGATTGAAAGAGACTGGATAGAATTCCCAGTTACACTTTTACTAGTGGTCTGACCAAAAAACTAAAAAAATAAAAAATACTTTTACAATGCCATTGTGATATAGAAAAGGAAATATGGGAACAAAGATGAAAATAATTCCATTTTCAGAATTTGTAACTCTTGTGTTGTCCTTTGTCTATACAGTATAAGCTTTCCTACTGAAGATTCATGAGATGAACCTTTGAGCTATTTCAGAGAAATGGTTTATCATTGGTTTATCATCTACATTCTCTTCATTAGTAAAGATTCACTTGCACAATTCATGCCAAATTGACAAAACATCTAATAATAGTGTGTAAAAATACAAATAAAAAGTGTGCTTGGCAGTTTATGACAACTAGATTAACCATTTTGCATTTAATGACTTATACTATGAACTAAAGACTAGATGTTTTGGGGGGTAAGACTATTGCACAGAAAACTGTATAATACATTTTGAGCAACATGACATTAGCAACTGATAATGTAGGAAACCGCAGATAAATGTGCGTAATCAATTGCATGAATGTACAATAGCAATCGCAACTTGTTCAAAAGAATGAGAAACTGGTTTTATGATGTGTATTAATGACTAGATGATGTGGAGGTTGTACAAGTAGTTTTGAAAATTGCATTTCTGTTTTGAAAAATGCACTAAAGTGACTGAGAAAAACTGTACTAGTGCTACTTTATGAAAGAAAACAACAAAATAATTTACAGTAAGAAAAAGACAAGGGGCACAAAGTAAAATAAAAACTAAAACACAGGAAACACCCCTAAGGCACAACTTTGCCTGCAGCACTGTTTCTAGTGCTGTCTCTACACATCCAGACGTTCCTGTCTGTCGGCCCACATATTCTCATCCACATCACACCGGATATTTTCCCTTCCAATGCAACGTGGAAAGAATCTTTTGGAATGCCTTATCCATCCTCTGCAGGCAACTACTGTGATGTCCTCACATGCTGCATCCATTGCAGCCAGCAGGGTCATCTGTGTGTGTGGCTGATGATCATACACCTTCCACCTCCATGCTGAAAAGAACTCCTCAATTGGGTTAAGGAATGGAGAATAAGGTGGAAGGAATTCTATGAGCATCCTCGGGTGGGTCACAAACCATTGCCTTATGATGTTTGATCGATGGAAACTCACATTATCACAAATGACAACATACTTTGGCAAATCCTCTCTAAACAGACCCCTCTCATCATCAGGGATGAGAGCCCTGTAGAGAGTCTCTAAAAAGTTGAGTAGATGCTGGGTGTTGTATGGTCCTATAAGGGGGATATGGGTTAGGACGCCATGCTCTGAAATAGCAGCACACATGGTGATATTTCCTCCCCTTTGGCCTGGCAAATCCACAGTAGCTCTCTGACCGATGACATTCCTACCCCGCCTTCTGCATTTGGTCAGGTTGAAGCCAGCCTCATCCATGTATACAAAGTTGTGAGAGGGTTCACTTGATTCCAACTACATTATACGCTATATCCCAGGACACAGTTGAATTAGTTTTGGTAAGGAAGAGTGACATAAAATGTGCATATATTGTATGTTCCTTCCACAGCGATGGAAGTGTGTGCAGTTTATGCTTACTGTACTATGTATCACAATAAAATTATTCTGTAAAATAGTTACATAGATATATGTTTTACCTGTACATACTGGTACCGTATCTCCTTAACTCGGTCCTCATTCCTTTGGAATGGTACACGGTACAGCTGTTTCATACTCATCTGGTTTCTATGCAGCACCCTGTCAATGGTTGAGATGCTAACAGTACGGATGTTTTCAAAGACATCGTTGTCTTCTATAATGGTCCTTTGTATTTCCCTGAGTCTCATAGCATTGTTTGCTCGGACCATGGTGCATATAGCCTCTTCCTGTTGAGGTGTGAAAAGGCGTCCTCTGCCACCGGTTTGTGGTAATTTTGCTGTCCTATGTGGGGACAAATGCAGTGATGCATTGCACACTTTCACATAGACAAAAATTATGCAAACACATTTTACTGTAAAACATACAGTTGGGTGGATGTAAAGTGCAGTATCTATCTGTATAGAGTATATTTATGTATGCTGTGAAATACAAGTGGACTACTGTAATAGGAAGCATTATAGGAAGTATACAGTATACTGCTTATATACAGTAACAGTGCACTGTACATTGGTGGACATACCGGTTCTCTCTTCGAAACGTTTGAACTATTGAGGACACGGTTGATCTCCCAATGTTCGGCTGCACCCTTCGACCCGCCTCAGCCATAGTAAGGCCATGATTGACAACATGGTCTACAATAGTGGCCCTTATGTCATCAGATATGCGCCTATGTCCTCTTCTGCTTCATCCTCTGTTTTGCCTTCCACCACGCATCCTTGCTCCTCTTCTTCCTCCTGGCTGTTGACCCTGTTCGTTTCCTGGTCCATCCATTGTTGGAAAGTTGCAACTCTGTGTTGTGGTCTGTCTATATATGCTTCCCAATTGATTGTTCATGAGATGCACCTTTGAGCAATTTAGACAACTGGTTGATTGTTGGTTGAACTAACACTTTACATTCCTTGAGTGAGGGTCAATTTCACCTGCACGATTCATCAATTCACATCTTTGTACAAAAAGTCTAATAAAAAAAATGTGTAAAACTATGCCTGACAGTTTATGACAAATAGTTCAACAATTTTGCATGTAATGGCTTATGCAAAGAACTAATGCCTAGATATTTTGAGGGGTAAGACTATTCAACAGAGAACCATTTACTACATTTTGATCAACATGACATGAGCAATTGAAAATGTGGAAAAAAGCTGACACTTGTACATTATCAATTGCAATATGTACAAAAGCAATTGCAATTTGTTCAAAGGAATAAGAAATTGCTTTAATGATGTGCACAAGTGACTAGATGATTTGGAATTTGTACAAGTAGTATCAAGAATTGCACTTTTGATCTAAGAAATGCACCAAAGCGATTGAGAAAAACTGTAACAAACCCTCCTGGAGACAGTGGGACTAATGGAACCAGAGCAATACAATCCCAAGAGACCATAATAATGCTGGAACTCCATAGGAAATACATCGCAGGGTCAATCAATCACAAACATGTCCAGATCCAGGCCAATATTTTGCATTTGCACTAATTATATTTTAATTATAATTTGCATTACAAACGTGAAGCCTTTTCTCCTGTAGCACTGTTGCATTATCGTGACAATTTCCCGCCATGATTTCCCCCAAAATACAATTACCGTAATGCATCTGGACATTTCAGTTCTTCAGTTTTTTTATTCAGCATATATTAATGGTACGACAACAAATACTACTGTGATAAATAATAATAATAATAACCAAAATGTAAATAATATCACTATTATTTATTTATTTATATATTATTATTTATTACAGTTAAGAAAATCATATGTTTTTTTTTCTTTGCCATTATAGCCTACAGTCTGCTCAGAGTAATGCTATACATTTTGCAAAGGAAAGAAAGCAAAAGAGAAATAAAAACAGTTCTGCTAAAAGATATTAATATTGGGAGAATTGTTGAAACAGAAAAAGAGGTGAATATCTTATATCTAGTTTTTCTAAGTAGTGAATAACTTAGTCTGCCAGCAGCAGAGGTCAGGGCGGTTAGTCACTCTCTTTCAACACTTAATGCTTTCCCAGCAGCAGACAAGCTGGGAAAATCTGATAATTGAGCATATGACAGAGAAGAAACTTCCCCTTTGCTGTTCTCATCCTGAACTTCTGACCTAAAACCACCAATAAACAAGATTTTGAAGAACTGATCACAGATATCTCCATTTGAGTTCCACAGAAGAAAGTCATAGTGTGAATAAATAAAGATCAACAGGAGCGAGAGATGTCAGGGTAAAAATGCAAGAGCCAAAACTGAGATTCTAGATGGTGGAAAAAGTCAGGTGGCTCCAGAACACATTACTTCAGTTTTGCATACACTTGTGGAGCACGTCAACAAAGGCATTTTCTCCCTCAGCCTCTGTGACCTAAAACCACTGTGATGTGTTCAAAATAGTTAAAAGAGAGACAGATAGCAGACACAGATCATTCTAGCTATTATATTGATCTTTCTGAAAACTTGCTTGCTTTCTTCAATTCAAACTAATCAAAGGCCTTACTAGATCCTGCAGGCTAAATGTCTACATATGAGCTGATTTCTACACTTTAACACTTCATCCAAAAATGAAAATTTTTCATTTGCTCACCCTTTTATCTTGCTGAACCCTTGGCAATTTTCTTTTTCCGTATAACAGTAAAAGAGAAGCTTAGCAAAATCCTGATGTGGCTGATTGAATGTGAATGGAGACCATGTTATTTCAAGCTCCAGAAATGACAAAAAGGACCAACTTTTTGTGCTATATTCCGAGTGTACTTCAGCCATACAATAATACTGCCCGAGGAAAAGACAGAAATGTAAGTCATTATCCACTTATAAAATATTCAACATCATGACTTTGATGGTGCTTTCATGGTGTATTTTTGTTATTTCTGGAGCCTTACAGCTCTTGGTCCCCATTCACTATATGGAAAAAAGCAATATTGCCTAACATCCCTTTCTGTAGAATATGAAAGTGCAGTACCTAAAAATTTAAAATGAAATAATACTGGTTAGGAGCATGGGGAAGTTGTAGCCTAGTGGTTAGAGTTTGTCTCCTAACCCTAAGGTTGTGAGTTCAAGTCTTGGGCTGGCAATACTATGCAATACTATGACTAAGGTACCCTTCAGCAAGGCACTGAACCCCCAACTGCTCCCCGGGCGCAGCAGCATAAATGGCTGCCCACTGCTCCGGGTGTGTGTTCACGGTTTGTGTGTGTTCACTGTTGTGTGTGTGTATGTTCACTGCTATGTGTGTGCACTTTGGATGGGTTAAATGCAGAATTCTGAGTATGGGTCACCATACTTGGCTGTATGTCACGTCATTCGGGTGAGTAAACGACAGAATTTTCGTCAAGACTCAAATGTATTTTGTTAGAACTTTCTTAGTTGCAACTGAGGATCCAATACCTCTGCTGTTTGGAAACCATTGCGTTGTGTTTTTTCCAAGGTGATTTTTTTTTATTTATCCAAGATATTTAGTGTCTTTTAAGCAACCTCTTGGAATCAGTCACTACCTCTGACCTGTTTTGAAGGTTGCAATTTGTGTTTATGGAGAAACATTCCCTCTGAAACCACTGGCTGCTTTTTGTCTCCGGATCATCTGTAGTGCTCTCCGACTCATTAGTATGTATACAGTAAAAACATAAGAGGATTAAATGCAGTCACACACAGCGAGCCAATGACACTTTCCACTGTGGTTTTCAACAACTTCTCCTATGATGCAGAACAAAGTGAGGGAAAATAATGAGGAAAAGACAGCCACACAGTTACTGTAACAGTGTAACATTTAATCTGAAACCAGAGGTCCTATCAAAAGAGAAGAGAAAAACAATCCATTTCAAATTTGACCAGGAATTCATCCAAAACACCAGTTAACAGGAAATGAAGGACAGACATCTCTTACAGAAGGACAGACATTTGAACAGACTTAACATAACTCATCCCATAAGATCAGGGATTTCATATTTTCATCCACTCCCATTCATCCACCTGCCAACGAACACAGCACGGAAAAGCTCTTAGCATGTGCTTCCACCGATTCCAGATCCAGCATGCTCTACAGAGCGCCATGTTCATGGTGTCCACAGCATGTTAGCACACTCCAAGTGTACACAGACTGCGGGAAATACAATTCTAAAGCTTGGAGGTCCATTCTTCTTATGACTCAACATGAAATAGCGGATCTCCAAAGAGACTCCTCACCATACAAACACACATTTCCACCTAAGATCTGGAAATTAATCTTCATCTGAGGTCTAGGTGTTTAGAATTAAACATTGTGATTTTGAAAGGTCAAACCTCATGCATGATTCAGCTCATCCTCTACCTGGAGTTTATGCACTGTTTATATCAATTATTTGACTTGTAGCCAAACTGCAGGATGCCAGACCTGACTAAATTCGGCTGACTTCAGCATTCTGGCAGAACACTTTGACAGAACACCAACAAAAAATGTAAAGAATGTTCCTTTCTATTCAACAGAAGTCAATGGGGGTCCAAACAAGAAAAATTCTGAGAAAAAATAAAAATGAAATTTCTAATCTAGATACTAGACTACAATATTTCACAATTATTATATTCTTCTAAACCAGTCATCTTAAAAATAACTAATTGGCTTCATTTTAAAACGGTTTTCTTCATCTAAAATCACACTTAGTTATCTCCTTTTGAATGCATGCACATTTAATCACAAGCAGAGACATAAAGCAAAGAATAATAAAGATTTTATGATGGCTTGCATATGAAGCAGGCCACCCAGCATGCTTTGGGAGCCAGATCCTGAAGTTGGATTCAGAAAGAGCGTTTAGGTTTCTAAAGGTTAGCGAGAAAGGTAAGCGAATCACTGTAAACCTGCACAAACACACAAACGCACCATGCAAATTGGTCACACACTTGAGTGCTTGCATGTGATCAGTCTATGCAGGCATGCGTGATTGCATGTGTGTTCACCTCGACTCTGTTGGCGGTTGACTATTCCCCCTAGCGTCCATCTCCGGTCGAGCCTCTTCAGATGAGCCTTACGTCTCTTAGTAACTGACACGGATGAATGAAGACAGCAGAAAAAGAACAGAGACAGGAAAAACTCAACATACACAACTCAAGAGGAACACTGGTATTAGTGTCATGAAGACATTATTACATGAGAGACAAGGTTAGGAGGGTTCTTGGCTTGAACAATGATGGTGGCAAAGCAAAGGAGGACTTGGATTAATACACGTGTTATTAGATTTTAGTGGCACGTGTTAAACTGTGTGATGTGTGAAGTCTAAAAAATGTACGGTGTTTTGAATTTTTATTGTGTTACAGAATGGAAACTTCATAATAAGTTTTACCACTTATCAACTCCATAGATAAAATGAAAGATGGTCTAGTTCAAATAAAGATCATCCTGAAAAAAAAAAAAAAAAAAAAACTGCAGCTACATCCAGAAATGAAGCCGTTGTTGCCAAACGGGATGGTAAATCACCCCTTGGGGATCAATAAATTGTGTGCATGTTTGAGGATGTATCGATCCATCTCAGACAAAGATAGTGGCGAAAGCTTTATCTCCTAATCTTAAACATTGAGTCTTTCAGTGGCATATATAGAGGAAGTTGTGGCCTAGTGGTAAGAGAGTTTGACTCCTAACCCTAGGGTTGTGGGTTCGAATCTTGGGCAGGCAATTCTATGACTAAGGTGCCCTTGAGCAAGGCATCAAACCCCCAATTGCTCCCCGGGCGCCACAGTATAAATGGTTGCCCATTGCTCCGGATGTGTGTTCACAGTGTGTGTGTGTGTGTGTGCACTTTGGATGGGTTAAATACAAAGCCCGAATTCTGAGTATGGGTCACCATACTTGGCTGAATGTCACGTCACTTTCTTTTCAAGACGCAGCTAAAAATGTTGTTGGATTAGACAGGAAACTCAACTAAGTGAATGCTGATGGCTGCAGATGATAGACGACATTAGAGGAGGACATTTTTATAATGTGACGGTTCTTCATGTGTGTTTCATAATGCGAAACAAATGGATGTTTCCTCAATTTCTGACAATTTATGTTCCAGGAATTGATTTTACTGAAGTTGACATGAATGTAAATGCACCATATCTATTTTGCAAATACATGTTATGGATCTTACGGTGAATGAGTCAACCATGTACAGTAAATGTTTCATTTCATGGATTCATTCGAAAATAATGAGTGCAAATTATACAAACAGAGAGAATGTGGTTTAGTTTTGTGTGTTTATGATATATAAAATGCTAGCTATGAAGCAGGCCTTTTTATTATGAAATGTTTAAGGCCACTGTCATTTTAACCATACTGTATAATGCTAATAAATACAATACTAAACTTGGGGGCAATTTTCATGAAATAAATAAATACTGTCAGAAAAAAGCAAACAAATAAATCTAATAAAGGTAATATACTTCTATCTAAATGTTTTAAAAAGTTCACAGGGCTAAAAGTTCTCATTGTTGAAGAAGCACCCAGATTTATTTATTATGTAGCTACAGATTCAAAGAAAAAATAACCACACTTTCATTAAGGAGAAGAGTGCCTTTCTTTGTTTCCTTCATTTCTTCTTCTGCAATCGATGATCTCTCACACTCCCAAAGCCCTCACCTCTTTCAAGTGGAAGTTGTTCAAGGAATATTTGGGATACAGATTTTATCCTCTATTATAGATATTTCAGGTCCTGGGTGTTGATCGTTCAGTGAATGTGAAACTGATCAACTGGTCAAGATTTCTTGGGGTATGAGTGTTTGTGCACAAGTTTGAGAGAGAGTATATTTATTGTGTCCTACCTTCTCCAGATCTAGATGTTCCCAGGTCCAGATCATCTCTGGTGCCGCTCTGAGAGTCCAGGTATGTGGCAGGAACCCAGCCTTGTTCTTCAGCTGTGCTGACAAACCACCAGCCTACAGACATAACAGAAGAATTTTTTTTTAATTTTATTTTTTTACAAATTTACCTAATACAGTGTCAATACTAAGCTTGCATATGATTAAATATTCCTGTTTTAACCACCTGGACAAAAAGATTATATTTACAAAAAGAAAATGATGCATCCATGCTTTGCAAACAAACACTAATGTAAAAACATTTGGTTTTCACTAATCTGATGGAACGCAATGTTTTGGCTCACAAACATTTAGTTTATTTGTGTTATTTAGTTTCAGGCGATGTGTTTATGAATTCGGGTGGACATGGTTTTATTTGTGTGCACAGTCCAACATGAGGAAGGTTGGATGTGTTTGACAAATCTACTTAGCAGCTAACATTAAATGTTTTATGAGCTAATATCTGTGTGCTTCTGTGTTTTGGGCCAAAATAACCTCATCAGTTAAATTTATGTCTTTCGATTCCTTCTTCATGTGTCTGACTAAGTGTTGAATTTGTTAAATGTAGTGTCAGCACTATGATTTGTTTTTGAAATGTGGATTATGATGTGTTTTTCATCAAATTTCCACTATAATTTAAAGATGATTCTGAGCAGCTTTAGAAACGAAGCAGCAAAAAAGATTGACAAACTAAATGAATGATTTATCAAGAGAGACCCATACAACGTTCATGGTAAGTTCATTTGGGTAAATCATTTGGGTTATGGAATTAAAATCACATATTTGGCACACTCACATAAAAATGTAAAGCCGACATAAATGAACGCCAATGGATTAAAATTCAAAACGATTCTCCAGCTGAAACATAGATCCTTCTGAACGAGCCTGTTGCCAAGGTAACAAAGTGTTCATAACAGTGTGATATCATAAATCAGAAATAATCCAGCTCTGACATCATAGTAAAACAGAAGCAGGTCTTTTGACAAGGCATTAAGTGAGTAACGACAAATGTTCTAAACACCAACGAGGGCCAATAATTATAGCAGAATACTGTACACTCCTGAATACATTTATTCAACCACATCATCATTATTCAACCACATCACTCATATATGCAGTATACACTTATATATATATATATATATATATATATGTGTGTGTGTGTGTGTGTGTGTGTGTGTGTGTGTGTGTGTGTGTGTGTGTGTGTGTGTGTGTGTGTGTGTGTGTGTGTGTGTGTGTGTGTGTGTGTGTGTGTGTGTGTGTGTGTGTGTGTGTGTGTGCGTGCGTGCATGCGTGTGTGTGCATGAAACTGACAAAAGAGACTTTAGTTTTAAATAATAAAACATTTCATGATATTATTGTTTTTAGATCGAGACTTGATGAGCATAAGACACTTCTTTCTAAAACTATTGAACGGTAAAATGTTTTTAGATTTGTTTTTGCAATATGCACTAGAGCTTTCAAGACCAAGGCCCCATATCCTTTTACTGCATCTTTTCTTTCAAACCATCCTTTGTACAGTGGCTTTGTAGCCATTTACAATCATGGAATTCTTGTAAATCATTTCATTATCAAATTCAGTGTGTTGGAAATAGACTTTGGCCTTGTCTGACACCAAAAACCAAGTTCAATATCCAGTTTTGAGACCCAGACCCCCATGTTTATGTGGTTTCAAGACCACAAGATTTTAACTTTGGCATTGCCATAATACTAAAAACAAAACTACATCCAAATTTACTGTAGGGGACTTTTTTGCTAATTTATCCAGAAAATTGCCCTCAAATCTCAGGTCAAACTTAATCTTTTATTCAGCAAGGATGCTGATCAAAACTTAAAGACATTTAAAATGTTTCAAAAAAAAATTCTAGTTCAAATAAACATTCAACTCTTCAAAATCTTGGAAAATATATTATTAAGAACAATATTAAGCAGCCCAACTGTTCACAATGTTAATAAGAAGTGATTCTTGAGCAGCAAATGCAGCCTTGGTGAGAATAAGAGACTTATTTAAAAAACATTAATGTACATTTTAAACACCAAAGAAAGACTGACTCTCATTTTAAAAACCTGAATGGCGATGCCAGTAGCTGGAAGCCATGCACATAGAGGCGGAAAACGAACACAGAGATCAGAAAACTTCATCTAAATCTGTGCCAACAGACCAGAACAGTGCTTACATACAGAAGTCATAAGATTCATTTGAGTCAAACGGACCACACTGACATCTATACCACCCCGACACAGCTAATCTCTTTCTTCTCTCTCTCTCTCTCTCTCTCTCTCTCTCACACACACACACACACAGTATGAATTTGTTAATGAATTAGCGAGAGAGCTGAGAGCAGGTTGTGGCCACCCTGCCTGACTGACCCTCTTTGAATGAGATACTGTCTCCCTGTTTGTGCACACCAGGAACCGTCTACAGCAAGCACAGAGGGTCAATTCAAACAAAATGTAAAATGCCATGGGTTGCACACAGTTTAGCCATCACAAAGATGCTTTCATTGGATTCAGAGCTTGTGTTTGTTTTTCTGTTAATGTATATGCTATAGGTGTGTTTCATCCGGCTTCAGTACAGCCCTTGAGGAACACTTTAATTAAAAGCTAAGAAGATTAATAGTACTTTTACAAAATTATGTTTACACATAGTGTAAGATGAGGACTCTAGTCTTATGTCTAGCCTGATGGTGCATCCACACCAATAGGTGTCAGTATGTGTCCGAAACAGTGTAAACAAAACAGACAATATGAAACACTGAGTGACAAACTTTTAAGGGCATTTCCAGGCAGCAAAGAAGTTGACCAGAAGTTGAAGTCGGCCGCGTGCTGCCATCTTGTAGCAGAACTTCACTTGCGTTAGCATTCCCATTGACTCCCATTCATTTTGGCGTCACTTTGACAGCGAATAACTTTACATCTGAGGCATTTAAAGACTCTGTTTGTCCATTATTTATTACTAAAGATACACGACAATGTATAAAGGGCTCCATTACCTTCTATGTTACATTATGGCCTCGTAGAAACAGTTTTTGTAAAAATAAGCTAACGGTTGCATCACAACCACTCGACTCTCTGTCGCATTACCGTACAGACAGGAGGATAAGCTCGCAGGCAATTAACTTAATATGGCGTACTGGCGTTACATTTTAAAATACTATACAAAATAATTAATCAGAATACTTACTCCTGCTCACTCACAACAAAGAACTCCCCGCTCAAGCTCGCCGTCTCTGCAAGATTAACGATGGCAGTTTGCACGCACAGCTACTAGAACATTTACATCTGTCAGACAGGTTGCTGATGTCGTCAAGCTTCGTTTGAGTCTGCGCGTCAGAAACGGAAGTGCTAAAAAAAGCTAAAAATGGGCTTCACTTGTCTCACTTGAGTTCCAATGGGGTCGCTGTGTCCATTTCTTTTACTGTCTATGGGCATTTCCAATACTGGACCTCCAGTCAAGCAATCATCAATGTGAAAAGTCAGAAGAACTGACTCTGATCTGAGTTCAGCTGGGAGCGCAGATGGATTCTATGTCTTATGCCTGCCAAGTTTCAAAGCTAAACTCTTGCTTAACAGAGCAGAAACAAATTCTTTCACCAAAACAAAAGACACTCAAAGTGCAAGACAGACAGCAGGAATGCTTCTTTAATGCTGAAACAATGTACTCCTCTGAATTCCTCTGTGGTTCAGGACGTTACGATCATCTCACGCAAAAACAGACAGAAACAGAAGCCTTTCTGCTGAGATACAGGTGGGCTTGCTCTTCAAAGCAAAAGATCTAGGCTCTTCTGAGAAAGATGGTGTTGCTGCAAAACTGTGTATCTGCTTCTGAGAAATGTTTCTTCTGAAAGCTGCATTTGTGAGCCATGAACTTTGGTAGGTCAGTAGGTCATGTGAGCTTTTGTTTATGTACACGGTTAGATAAGATTTGGTTTTGACGTTAAAATTCTTTCTCCTATTCCAGTTTAATTTGCAGACGTATCGGAACTATCAAAACCATTCGTGTGTTTAAGCAATTCAACATGTCAGCTACTGGCTCAGCCAATGGTTAGAGAGGATATTGTGTGCATGCATCTATGTTGTTTTAAACAGAGCCATGTGAGAATTCTTCAAAACATGTCCTTTCAATGTTCAATGGAAGAAAGAATATGTGGGTTTGCACTCACAAAAGGGTTCAGTCAGTGTAACTAAAAATAGATTATTTAACCTGATATGTGAGTGTATATACACTATTATCAAAACAATGCTTTCAAAATGTCAACTACTGGCTGAACCGATGGTATGAGCTTTGGATCACATCCTCAGTTGAAGAATTGAAGGCCAGTTTAAAAACAATTATAATTTATGCAATTCCCTTTGCTGTCACTAGGAGCACAGAAACAGCAGACATCAGCTGTCGCAAATGAATGAAAGAAGAAATAAAAGAATGAAAGGAAGAACAGACACACTAATGCAAAGAAAAAAGAGCTAATGAAAGAACAAACTAAAGAAATAAGAATGAATAAGCAGCCAAAAAAAGAAAAATGCTAAAGGTATAGACGGTTTCATCGGGAGCACGCGCCTGGACCTAAGTTAACTTCCGGTCTGTGTTGTGTATATCGGTCTGGCTGCGGTGCCATCTACAAACGCAGTTAAAGGCAAGGTGATGAGTAGACTGAAGTTGGGCTCAGGTGGTTGTGCTGCGGGATGTGTTTCCCATACATTTATTTATTTTTGGAGACTTGCAACAATTTTAAAACTGATCGATTTTTAAAAAGACTTCGTTAAATAAACATGAGTAACATAACGTTACGTACTGCACGTTTATTAATAATAATTCCTTACATTTATATGTTTAAATATGAAAGCGAGGCACAGGTGTTTTTATATCGCTGTATTTCTGAAGGAAGACTTGCATGTTATATGCGTGATAAAGCAGCGTGTGAGCGTAGCTCTGCTTTGTTTACAGCTGTTACTGGGGAAACCTCTATTTCTCGCGCTTAATGTCTATGTTTTAAAACATCTCCTGCTGGCAAAGAATGAATTTGCATTTTCATTAAGACCGCCTGATCCATGCAGCAAACATATTTTGTTTGTTATCAAAAAATATCTACTCTAAAGGGACTTGGCTGTTGTTATCGATTCTATTTAGAGTCTACCGGAAGTTAAGTTAGGTCCACAAAAGCGTGCACGCGAAGTAACGTTTGTTTATGTTGATGCCGTTGAAACCGTCTATAAAAAAAAGAAAAAATGACATAAGAGTACTTAACAACTGACAAACAGACAAAACGGAAAGAAAGAAAGAAAATGCATGAGGTCACTAGGTGAATTTGACACATTTCCTTTCTTTCAGACTGTTTTATTTTCTTATGAGGTTCATGAAATGCCTCGCTACAGCTTTTCACACATTTAGCTGTTTTTGATTGTTTTGTTTAGCTTTACGTTTGAACGTCTTTCAACAAAGACATCAGCGTAGACTGTAATATACTAAAGGCCTGAAAATGAAGGCTTGAGAATTATGTCATAATACCCACAGGCAGGGCTGTTACCACCAACAATCCCAACATTAATGGGTTTCAGACATTTCACACCCCCCGCCCAACCCGCCCCCATATCCTGCTGAACGACACTTTTTGATTTGAGCTCATGTGTGATATCATTTTGATGTTCAGCTCTGATCATCCAAAAACACAGCTGAATTAAACTAAAATGAATGAGAGGAAAGTAAAGGCAAGAGCCGAGAGCGGCTGAACAAAAAAGACAAAAGAGAGAGTGAACAGATGTTTGGCCTGAACTTCAAAGCTTACATTTCCACCACACATTCCCTCTATCTGCACCAACTAGAAAAACATAAGAGAAGACAAGCAAAAATACATGTGCCTTTCACTCTATTATTTTGGAGCTGAAGTAGCAAACAAAAATTTGAACATGATACAGAAACAATGTAACATTCCAGTATATCATAGAACACATTATGAAAGTTATTGTATAGATAAGTTACACACACACACACACACAGAGAGAGAGAAAGAGCAGAATCATTCTTGACAGAAGAGAGGGGGAAAAAATCACTTTGAACTATAGCAGCCAAACACTGAAAAAATATTCTGCAATTCACAAAATTCTTAACTTTACAAAGACTTTATAAAATTGTTATACAGTTATAATTTATTATTCCCTAAAAAATTAACCACAATTTATTAAAATTAAGAAATAAAAATGTATTTTCAGAAGAGATTCTATAGATATCTACATTCTATTCTGTCCTTTTGAACCTTCTAAATACACTTTCTGAATTCTGCTGACACGGGAATAAATTCCATTTGAAAATTCCATTCTAAGCTTTTGAATGGTAGAGTGTTGGAATCAGTCACTTCCATTATGGTTAGGAACAGCAGGTTTTAGAGCAGAGCATTTATCTTTAATTTATAATAGAATGCTTTTATTTAACACACATTCCGAAAAGCAAAAGAATCGTTCATTTTTACTACAATATTATCTATCAATATAAAGTCATATAGAAAGAGACATATGTCTGATTACTAATCTAACAGAGCTGAGGCTGAAATCACTGGAAGGATATTTCAGCAGACGTTCTTTAAAATCCAGGCCAGTAGAGTCTGGCCTACATTCGGTCACACTCAAGTTCCTTCCTGAAAAGCTGGAGTATCAGGTTTTGGGCTTAGGGCCAAAATAGGTTTTTTGGTGTAATCTGACAATTGCGGTGCGGCGGACGGGGGTCTCTTTGGTCTGAACTTCAAAGGCTGATGATGTCGGTCGCTCATGCACACTGATCTGAGATCACTGTTGTGGTTTTTATTTCAAGAGCTCCAGTGGTTGAGATTTGTTCAGGAACAGCTGGTCTTAGATCAGCATAAAAATACTATTTCGTTCCTGGACTTTATTTCTGGACCGGTCCACTCAACAGAGTGATGTCTTGAGGAAACTGGCTAGTACTGTTTTACTGTTTTACTGATGCTGAAAATGTACTTTTTCAAACTCCTCCTCGACCGTTGGTCCAATTTTCACCAAAACTGATTCAGATGATTTGTTCGACTGTGATGACAAAACGTTATGGATTTCGTGACAATATGCGAAACCATTTTCATAAACAGCGTTGCTTCAAATTTTAGGCACAGTGCCAAACTGCATCTGAGGCTGTATCTCTGCAAATATTTGATATATTGACACCAAACTGTGTATGTGCCATTGTCACCTCACACTCTCCATGCCACATTCATTTTTATTACTTTTAAAGTTGATAGGCTGGATACTGATTGATTTTCCTTGCTAAACTCTCACAGAAAAAATTAAATGTATCGATTAGTTAATTTTCTAAATGTTTAAAGCTACGACAGGTGTTTCAGCTTTGTGGTCTGCTTACTATCAAGAATATTACCTCAATGACCTTAATCGATTTAACATAGAGACCCCTGAGAGGTGTAGCTCCAGGTTTATAAAGATCCTTTCAGATGGCCTCAGAGCAACATGCAAATGAAAGTTTGAACCCTTTGGTCCAGGCTCAGCACGGCTCCATAGGGAGCGAGGCCAAGACAAACTAGTCTACCCGAGACCGTGAGCGGCTCTCTATTGATTCTGTTTCAGTAAGCAGGGGTTACCGGCTGAATGAGTGGACCCTGGGGAGAGAGGCGATAGGATGGAAGGGAACCTCATAATATTGATGGCACAGAGCAATTTTCATAGTAGAGCATTGTGCAGGAAGCACAGAAGCCTTGAGGGAAAAAATAAACATCTAAAAGATTTAAACATGCTCAGATACTCAGTGGATTCATGAAAGTTTCATTAGAATAACCACTAATAGCATACTAAAAATTAAGAATTTACACAAATGTTTGGGGTTGTTAAGATTAAAGGTTATGCAAACCAAGGCAACATTAATTTGATCAGAAGTACAGTAAAAACAGTAATACTGTGAATACTAGTATATAGTACAATCACTCTTTTCCATTTAAATATATTTTGTTCCATTTAAATTTTAACATTTACATTTACAATTACATTTATGCATTTAGCAGACGCTTTAATCCAAAGTGACTTGCAGTGCATTCAGGCTATAATTTTTTTTACCAGTATGTGTGTTCCCTGGGAATCAAACCCACAACCTTTTGCGCTGCTAACACAATGCTCTACCATCAAAACTAGCATCTAACTAGCAACTCCAAAAAATATCATGACATTTATGCAATTAACAGGACAGTTTTAAGATCACTATTCACAGTACCTTCAAAAAAGAACCATAAAAGAACTGTAAAAAAGAAGGAAAAAAACAGCTACGGTACATTCCATGCGTTATATAATAGCTTTGTGTGAAAACAACAACAAAATGTGAGCAGTTATTTGATGACAACATATTCAAACTTGCCATGTCAAAAATGTGATATCCCAGGTGTAACATCAGTGGTAGTAAACACCACTGATATACAGTAGCCTACTACCTATTCCACAAATAACCATCAAATTTATTTGAAGGTTTTGTTAAAAATGTCCTTGTTCTGAGAAAGAATAGCATACAATAATGACAAAAACAGCATTCTGACCTATAAACTCTTGATTTCTTTGACTGTTATCTACTATATTACAGACATTCAATGAAAACTTTTGAATGCATTCTGCTTTTATTTTGGGATGCATGACTTTGTAACTGCTCTATAAGATTCTGAAGCCCTGCAGGATCCATTAGCCTATTATTGAACTAAGGACAGGGGGGATTTTTCCATCGTTCCCTCTCCATGACCTAGAGGGAAGCCAGTGCAGCCCAGCTTCTGCCAATCGCTTCTTATAAACACAATTTCAACCACATTAAAAAGCTGGTTTTGAATGACATCCAGTGGTAATAAATATGCTGCCTCCGACAGATCCACTAGGGTAGTCATTTAATACTATATTGCAAAAATATGGAAGCCTGCTGAAGAAATCGGCTTCTAGTGCTGAGATATCAAGCTGCTGCTGCTCATCTTCAATTTCAGTAAGTGCTTGCAACATTTGAGGAATTTTGGAATCAACGGAGGACAGACAGTTCACTCCAGGAATTGGTCTTCCAGGCTGCCTCAGGCTGATTTAAAGGAATAGTTCACTCAAAAATAACAATTCTGTCATCATTTGTTCACCTTCGTTACAGCTGTAACATGTATGACTTAATTTCTTCTGAGTAAGCTATTCCTTTAAATGATTCTGTGTTCAGATTCCGTTCTTTTCTCCCATTCAGACACTCTCTGCTTCTGTTTCTCAAGCTCATTAATCCTGTAGGCTTGCGTGGTTCATCTCTTCCCAACCCAAGTGAAGTTGTCATGCTTTGTCTGCTCTGTAAAACAGCTGGAGTTTAACTAGGGCTGAGGAAGCCAAGTGTTTCTTACTCAAGGACAACCACATTCTGAGCAAGAATTTTTCGCCTGAATCTCTTTGAATCATTTTGTGATTAAATGACTCGTCCAATTGTCAAAATCAGTGGGTAATATTCATTGTACCTGAAAATCTGTCCTCAGCTTAATCAAATAAACCAGTGATCTACAGTAAAATGAAAGGCCAGTCACACCAAGAAAAATAACTTTAACAATAGTTATAAGGTTATAAAAAATAATAATGAAATCATTTTCAGATTTACCTTTTTTACAGCTGATGAACAGAGTTTGGGAAAAAGTTACTTTAAAAGTAATGCATTACAATATTGCATTACTCCATAATAAAGTAGCTAATTGCATTAGTTACTTTTTATGGAAAGTAATGCATCACATTACTCTTGCATGACATTTTCTCACCTATTTTTTTTTTTCACACCAAAAGTGAAATTGATAAGCCTCAAGCTAAAGGAAGTGCCTCATCCTTACTCAAAATTTCTCTTAACACGGGGACAGTAGTAGAGTCAGTGCATAAATGGGAAAACAATGTAACTTACGTTACTTATTTGTTATTTATTAGCAATTTATGAGCAATGAGCTACTAGTTACTTGAAAAAAGTAATCTGATTACGTAGCCTTTGCATTACTTGTAATGTGTTACACTCTTTACTCTATGATGGTCGTAAAGTATTCTAGCTATGAGTATTCATCCAATGGAAAAGTAAGAATGTTTTCTCTAGATATTCTGAAAAATTGGCCTATGAGACGGAGTCTAGACTAGTTTAGACAAAGCATTATGTTTGAAACCAGAAGGTCAAGCTCTCTTTGAGTTGGTCTTACTCAATGATGTTATTAAGTTCAAATGGGTTTACTGGATCTTTGCTCATCTTGACAACTCTTGACAACTCCTCCTAATCCTCCCTACACTCTTCCATATGATTTAAGACAAAAGATAAAATTACTCACAACAGTAAGATGCTAGTTTTTAAGAGCCTGTTTTTAATCATTGCTAACTCTCTGGATGTGCAAACAACACTACGTTCAGATGTTTGGCAACCATGCCTACAGGAATAGTTCATAACACTGGAAAAGTCAATGTTCAACCTCTACTGTACAAGGCCAGGAGATAAGCTAGCATGAACAGTTTGCACTAAGTTTGAACATTTACAGCATTAGCAAGAACATTCATCTGGGAAAACAGAAACTAAAGGGATAAAAACAATAATCAAAGATTTCTTTCTACACTTTCCATTGCGGTTGTCAATCTTTAAATTCTGCATGAACTCTTATCGGTGTGACCCTGATCCATTAGCACATGTTTCAACCCAAAAGCTTATCATGCCTATCTCATGGACATTCCAGATATATCTGGCCTCAATCCTAGAGATCTATAGGGGGTTCTGGCCGACCACCAAGATAACTGTCCATATGACACCTCCCAGTGGAGCCAAGAACAAAACTGTAGATTTACAGGGAGAGGAAGGGATCAGAAGAGGAAACCAGGGGGATCTTAAGGACAAAGACTAAAGGAGTTATACATCAAAGAGAAGGAATGTATCAGAAAAGATGTGGAGGCAAAAAACAAGACCCACTTGACATTTAGATCATTGAGCATCTGAAAGCATTCATGTGTGCAGGCAACTCTGTGTGTCTGTGTATACACAAGCTTTCACCAATTAAAACCATGTGGTAAGGCAATTAGCTCTAGTGTGTGCGAAGTACTCACCGCTTTCGCTCTTCTCGATTACGTCCACCATCTCTCCAGCCTTCAGACTGATCTCCGAGTTCTCCTGCCGCTCGTAGCTGGCCACCACCATGTACTGCTCCAGCACCATGGGCTCACTGCTGTCCAATCCTGCCGGCGAAGGGAAAAAACAGGCTGTCAGCCACCGTCCCGCCGTCCCTGCACTTCCCCCGCCAACCCTGCCCTGCCAGCGACCTCTGGCTTGACCCCTGTACACCGCCATCCACACTCTGCAGCCTAGCGCAAATCAAACTCCTGCTGACTGTGCATGCTCCGCAATGACGGGCCATTTAGGGGGGAAAGGAAGATTACACAAAAGAAAGGCGAGGTAGACTTCCTTTAGGGACTCAAGAGCTCGATAAGGTCTTGGTGATGCTGGGTCTCCATAATACAGAGAAGGTTTTTTTGGAGGAAGCAGGGAGTAATTTAAGGAAGGGAAAAGAGGCTGGGAAAGAGCTGTTTACAGTAAAGGACGTGACTCACAAGTGGAGTGAGAGAAAGTTTTCTTTAACAGACGAGCAAGAGCAGGCCTCCCACCCTCTCTCAGGCCCTCCCTTTCTCATTTTTCAAACTCAATTCTCTCTCTCTCTCTCTCTCTCTCTCTCTCTCCATCTCTCCTCCCATTTGGTTGAAACGGGAAGAGAGAAAAACACCAATCAGGGTAGACTGCTCCAATCTGTAAAAAGAAACATATGAGCAGGGCGAGTAAAGAGAGAGAAGCTGTGTTTATGTGAAACAGAAAAAGAAAGCATTTCAGCTGGGGTTAAGACATGCTCTCTTTCTCTATCCTTCTCTCTTATTTTTTGTATTTCCTCTCACAATCTCTTTAACCGGTTCTTCTTCATCAGTGACTTAAATTTTTATTCTGTAATCATTTGCTCAGCCTTTTGCTGTCCTAAACCTATATGACTTACTTTATTGTGTAAAATATATATTCATATATATATATATATATATATATATATATATATATATATATATATATATATATATATATATATATATATATATATGTGAAATGAACGTGAATGAGGACAAGTATTTTCAAGCTTCAGAATGACGGAAGAGTACATGATGAGTGAATTTTCAGTAGAATGAACAAGTAAAATTTCCATAATTCTAGTTTAAAGATTGCATCTCCCCCACATTAAATTGCTATATTAATAACATTAAATTACATTAAAAAACTGACTGTAAAGTTGATGTTTACATGCTTCCACTGTTACAAAAAAATCAATCATTTCAAATAAATTATGTTCATTCTATTAATCATATATATATATATATATATATATATATATATATATGTGTGTGTGTGTTTCATAAAGTATTAAGCAGCACAGCTGTTTTTAACATTGATAATAATAATACTTCTTGAGCACCAAATCAGCATATTACAATAATTTCTGAAGGATCATTTATGTTTTATTAAATACATGCATTTCTGATTAGCATAAAGGTCAATTCATACTGCACTACATGCAGACAACGGCAACAGTCACTGGATTACAATACGACCTTTCTCAGACATTACAAAACCCAACAAATGCTGCTTCAATGTGTTCAGTCTGTGAAAACAAGCAAATAGACCCCAACAGGGTTAAAACACTGATTCGACGAAACCAGACAAACGTCTGTTGCTGTGTGTCTGTGTCTGTCAGTGAGGCTTCTTTCAAATATGTAATAAAAAGTTTCTGTTTTTGTAGTGCATTTTTCATTGAATATCCTGTTCGTATTACAGCAATAAAAAAGGGCTAAACGTGCTGTTTAATGTTGTTTGTAAACTAAAAAAATCAAAAGTATAACACATCAAACATTTCTGGCTAATGCATTCCAAGACTTTCTGTGTATAGTTATTAAAACTTCAAATGATTTTTATATGCACTTGAAATTGTGTGGTTATTCTCCCTGTTCTTCTAAAGTGTGGGCGTCTGAAAACTAGAGGCTTTAAATAGGAAATATTTCAAATGTACTTACAAAAACTAAAAATGCATCATATTTTTTTAACAATTTATTCAAAGAGGTACATTTGCTGTACCTCATGCAAGCACATATAAATAATTACTATGTTGTAAGCAAGTCTTGTTGGAAACAAACCATTGATTATGTGCCCAGTGTTTGTGAATACCATAGTATAAGAATATACTTATGTCTGGTCTATCTTTGACTAGCACTAAACAAGCTTACTAGGTAATGAACAGCTGGGAAAAGTTAGAAGTTACCATTCTTTAGCCGGACTATGAAATGTTTTAAGAAAGCATGTGCACAAGAAAATGATATGCGTTACATAATCAGTGTTTTCTTTATTTTGCAGGAAACTGCCCAAATATGTAGGGTGTGTGTGTGATGATCATAGCGAGAACACACTCCACATGGGCTGTAGTTCTGTGAGCGTCAGCATTTATTTCTGAAAACAGAGTGCATTCTTTTCTGAAATGTTTATTTACAGGCCGTCGTCTGTAAGACTTCCCGGGAGAGGACTCAGGGGAGACAACAAGCTCTCATGTCATGTTTTACATCCTCCGCTTTCACACTGAATGTTTTCCTCTTCGCTGCTGGCCTTGCAACACCTATCCTAAATATTTCGTCTTCTAGCATAAACTTTATAAGCCACAAGTAAACCTGCAGACCTGTAAGATCTGCTAAATGAGCTCTTGCTCTTAAAAACAAAGTTCCAGTTTTGGAATCAAACCTGAAGAGGTTTTTTACTTCATTATATAAATGTCTCAGGAGAACATTTTATGACTCTTTAGCCAGATAAATTCCCATAGGCATGCCCATCCACACACCACTAGAAGCCATATTTATCATTATATTCATTTCAAAATGTAATTTTTAAATTGCTTACATCAGGCTCACTGTTAGAACGAGATTCAATCTGTGTATCATGTTACAGTTCCTAATGGAGTTAGCAGCCAAATGGTGTTTAATAGCTTTTGACTAATTTTGTTTTGACACTTGAAGAGTGTTAATTTTGGACCCTGATCAACTGTTTTAGGAACAATACTTGTAAAAACTAGGACATTTCCACACTGAAGAGTTGCAAAAGCAAATGTGACATGCACACATACAGTACATAGCATATCTACCTGAGGCCTCAGATTTTGTTGGACTGTCCTGAAGGCCATACATCCAAACTGAGGGAAGCGGAAAAGAGAGGAAAGAGGGAAAACAGAGGGGAAAAGGAGTATGAATGTTAGTCAGAACAGAGTGGGAAAAGACACAACAGCCAGCAATGCATGTTTTCATCAAAACTGCAAAACCCAGCCAAAAGCAAACATTGATATGCACTTGCAGTACAGCTCACTTCCTTCCTTTAAATCTGTTATATATGCATAGGCCATTAGCATTAGCTCTGAAATTAGCATTATTCCTAAAACAATTTCCTAATGATAGGAAACTTTAAATCATTTGATAAAAATATAAGAAATTGCATACTTTATCAAAAAATGAAGGCCTTTTTAGGACCATTTCATTAATTTGTAAAAAAAATTATTATTTTTTTATCAAGCACTTTTATTATTTTAACTTTATTTTTTACATCCATTAAATTTTTCAATTGAAAATGTTCCATTACTGTAATGCCTCGGTCATTACAATGTGACTGTCTCTGTGAGTGTGTGTGTGTGTGTGTGTGTCTGCGTGTGTGTGCGTGTGTGTGTGTGTGTGTGTGTGTGTGAGCTTGTTTATGTGGTTAACGAGGACACAAATTTGTATAATGACATAGGTATGACACAGGTATTACAATGAGGAGGTGGTTTATGAGGACATTTTTAGTGTCCCCATAATTCAAAACGCTTATAAATCATACAGAATTAGTTATTTTGAAAATCCAAAAATGCACAAAGTTTCCTGTGAGGGTTAGGTTTAGGTGTAGTGTTGGGGTAGGGCAATAGAAAATACAGTTTGTACAGAATAAAACCCATTACGCCTATGGAGAGTCCCCATAAACCACATATACCAACGAGAGAGTGTGTGTGTGTGTGTGTGTGTGTGTGTGTGCATGTGCGTGCGTGTGTGTGTGTGTGTGTGTGTCTGCTCTTACAAGTCTACTGCCTGGAAAGCAAGTATGTCACAGCAGAGTTTCCTAATATCTTCTCTGTTAGCACACATGCACACACAAAGCAACGCACCAATACCCGTCAGGTAATTAAATGTCACACGTCACTATCTGTAAAAATATAAGAAAGCACCAGGGAGACGTCTCAGTTGACGGGAACAATCAATTCGTTTATTTCTTTTCAACACTTCAATGTATAAATTGACTCCCCACAAAGGCATGCATGACATCAAAAAAAGAAAAAAAGAAAAATGTAACAATAAACACACTCAGCCCCAACAGAATTCAAGATGTTGGGGCAAGCAATGTTATATTTTTACCCAAAATTACAAACCTCGCCCAATATCCCTCCACCCTTCCATTCTATTCAACACCTCCATCTCCTAATCCATTCATTCCTGACATTTCTTCCCTTCTACATTCTACGTGATTGTGAGCTGAACGTTAACACAACAAATAAAACAGGCAAATTTGATCCGCGCAGTTGTTAGCCTTTCAAACTCATAGGGATTGTTTCCCGCCAAACTCTGATCTGAGCACTGAAGAGTGGCAGATTTACTGGCAAATCACTCACAAAAATGTCAAACAAATGTCATGGTATTATTATCGTCTCTTTTTGGCTTCAAAGGAGCATGGATTACTAAAACCATATCAGATCCATGTTCCAAATCCTCAACATCTATGATAAAATTAGCATCAATAAACATAAAATATTAAACATACATTTTATTGGCGAAAAATGTATCAACACAACTATAATTTAGTAATTATTGATGTCAAAAGTACCAGTACTATGATACCAAGACGACATTAAAAATAATACAATTCTGGAAAAACTGAAAATTGGAAAAACTTGAAGCAGGTAGAAAATATGCTATATGCCTTTTTTTTATTACTTAATTAAATATAAAAGTAGTATTTTAGAATATAGCTTTGGTTTTGTAATTGGTACATCATAGCATGAATATCATGAAATGTTTTTGTTGAGTCTGATGAACCTTTACTTTCCAGTTCAGGCTTTATCTTGAGGTCAACACTGTCCTTTGCAACAAAAACTTCATGAGTCTGAATCAAACTGACTCAAGGGCCTTGGAGGTCAAATCATTAACAAATGCTCCACACCCCCGTGAACAGATCAATCCTTTTAGTAAAGCACTTCACATCTGACAGATGTTATCTTCCCACCTCTCTGACCCTTCCTTTACACCGAAACACTGAAACACTCACTGCTATGAGCATATACTCAGCATATCTCTCACACTCCCACCCATGATAAACAGACACACACAGCATCGCTCACACACACCACTGATTAAGTTCAGGACAGTGGTGTTAGAATGTCTGTTTTGGTTTCTCTCACTCTTATTTACATCACTTTTCTGACCCCTAACAGTCGACCTTCTGACCTCATTACAGGAAACGTCTCTGTCTTTCTTACCTTTGTGTGGCAGGAGTTATGTTTCACCCATGCTATAGTATTTCCATAAATATGAAGAGAAATACAAAACTTGTTCATTATGGACTCTCTTGCAGTTGTTCGCTATGGACTCTGATCTATTTGGTTGAAGACATCTCTTGGCTTGGACATCCCTAGCACACTGGAGACATTTTGGTCGCTATGAAAAAGACAGTTATGTTGATTTTAATATTATGAAGTTATTAAGTTTTTGGCTATAAAGGCTTAGCATTTAGACCACATAATCAAGAAAACATCAACAAATGAAAGTCAAACCATATGCTGACCAATTGTGTTCTGGCAGAGAGGTCACATGAGACAGAAAAGTCGGCACACTTTAAACAACAAAACACATGCTAAGCAACACGTATCTATTTTTGTACATATGTGGTATTTTCTGAGAAATTTAATGCCACAGGGGTTGATTTTTTTTTCCAGGAATATTTTAAATAAATAAAATAAAAACATATTTTCTTTTTACCATACAAGTACTTCATTAAAACTTTAGAACATAGTTTTAAAAGTTAAAGGTCTTAAATTAAAGTCTTGTGCTGTCATCATTCATTTTCCATAATTATTTTGCCTTTTACCTTCATTGTTTAAGCCTGTTTCCAGACCTAGACCAGTATTAAATAGTTTTTTCTAGTCTTTCTAGTTTTTTTTTTTTTTTTTTTGTATTATTGCTGACTAATGGCTAAAACCTAGTGGTTTGAAAGGTAGTAGCAATTAAGATTAGTAAAGATTTCAAATAAGAATTAATAGTCTTTTAATGTCATCCAATGATTCTTGTTCTAAATATACCTGACAATATTTTTTTCATAAATACAAATTATTGTTCCACTGAATGACATTTTATGAAGTAAATCATGGTAATAATAAGTGGAATTAATTTTTGCTTAAAAAAAGGACACATTTCAATGTACAAGGAAAAAAAAAAGCTTTAAACATTAAACTTAAAAACCCTTTTTCATTTTTGACCCCCACACATACAAAAACCTGTTTTTCTATTATTTATAGTTTTCACAGTTCAGCATTTGTGGAAAAGGTATTATTTTTACAGTAATACATTCTTTTTTAAACTGCATTCATTAACCATGACACACAGTGCACACACACACCGTGAACACACACCAAGAGCAATGGGTGGCCATTTATGCTGCGGCAGTTGGGGGTTCAGTGTATTGCTCACGGGCACCTAACTCATGGTACTGCAAGCCCGAGACTTGAACCCACAACCTCAGTGTTATGAGTCATACTCTCTAATCACTAAGCCACGACTTATCCAGAACAGACCAGGGGTGTAAGAAAATATTGATACACATGAGTATCACAATATTTTGTTTGGCGATACTGTACCGATTCTCAAAAACATATTAATATCAATAAAAATATCAATATATAAATAAGAAAATTGGACAAGAATCATGGCAGTTGTTTTGTTTCAACTTTATTTCGGCCATCATATTCAGCATTTTAATGCTCTGAAGTGTGCTCAGCAGCGCCCCTTTTGTAGCCTTAAAGCAGTCTTCCACGAAGCCCGCATAGATCCAGGCTCCGCACAATTTAACTACCCAGGAATCCTTGCGAAATCCCAATCAGACAATGGATGGGAGGAGATTTCGCTCAAGGGCAACTAATGACATGGCTGAGAAGAAAATATTTAAGTGTAGGTATCATTAAAGTTTTTATGACCTAGGTTTACATTTTACGAGTTGTTACCTACAGTCTGTACAAACATTATGGTCATCGACCAGTGGTTGATATCTCAAATATAATAATAGCACATTGAATAATACGATCGCATTTTGATTCATTAAATAACTAGAACCGAATGTCAGCTCTTTACTGAGTCATATGTAAACCTAGTATTTATATTTACAACAACAATAGGCAGCATATTCCCCGAACCTACAGCTCCTGTCAAAAAACAACCAGACCGTTATTTCCGGCGTGACGATCGAGTCTGTCCCAAAAATACCTAAGTGGACTAGCGCCAAGGGCCCTATAGGTCTGCACTACATGACGTCACCAAAGTGTGGACTCTGAGGAAGTCCACAAGTCCGGAGTGTGTCATTTGGGACAGGGAATTGTCCCAGTTCATGTTTCAGTGTACAAAGCTGAAGTGTGCCGTCATTTAGGCTTTTGTGGGTACTGTATTATATTCTTTATAATGCACAAACCTTGTTTTTTTAGACTATGATTTTATAGATTTTCTATTGTTTTATTTTATTAAAGGAGACTGCAAGCAATTAAATTTATCCCCCTTTACTCATACTGCACAAAAAGTGGTTCAATAACAATGAATGTTACTGGGACTAATTATTACAAATGCAGATCCCAATGTGTTCTGGTAAAACATTTTTTTTTAAATTATTTATGCTAAGAGTTTGCATATGGTGGTGTTCTTAATGACAGCTTTACTTACAATATATACTGTTCCTAAAATAAGAAATATCCCAATATATCGCCTAGTTTACAGTATCGCAATATATCGTATCGGAACCCCTGTATCGTGATACGTATCGTATCGCCAGATACGGGGCAATACACAGCCCTAGAACAGACAAATATAACCAAACATACATAGGCAAACATTCCTCTCAAACTAAAACTATCCCTCCTCCTCTAAATCTCCCATCTGTTCCACACGCCTCTCTCTCTCCCGATCTCTCTCCGTATGGCCCCTCCACTCCTCCACATAGCCCTGAGTCTTGTGTAAACAAGATTAGCTGGTCCGACATCACGCTGAACCCACTCTGCCACGTCTGACTGACCCCATTCCAGCAGAACCCCACAATCCCGCCTCCGTTTTCCCCCTCTCCACATCTGACTCTCACATGAGGAGCAGAAAGCGAGGAACTGCAAGTAAAGCTTATCCTTTCTTCACCATGGAACAAAGACCTCTGAACAGTATAAGAGGAGTGTTGTAAAAACGTCCAGGTGCACGGGGTGCTGTAGCTTGGGCTTGTAACCGAAGGATGTGGGTTCGAGTCTCAGGTCCGGCAGGCATTTTGGGTGGGGGAAGTGAATGTCCAGTGCTCTCTACACCCTCAATACCACGACTGAGACGAGACCCTTGAGCAAGGCACAGAACCCTCAACTGCTCCCCGGGTGCCGCAGCAGTATGGCTGCCCACTTCTCCGGGTGTGTGTTCACCGTGTGTGTGTGTTCACTAATGTGTGTGTGCACTTGGATAGTTAAATAAAGGGTAGGATTAATCATGATTAATTTCAGAAAAAAATGTGCGATTAATTAGTATTTTTTTAAATCGATTGACAGCACTTACATATAGTATATATATATATATATATATATAATATATTATTATATTATTTTATTTTTTATAATTTTTTAATATTTATATATTGTGAATCTACAATTTTCATAGTCATGAAAATAAAGAAAACTCTTCGAATGAGAAGGTGTGTCCACATTTTTGGTCTGTACTGTACATATATATATATATAATTTTTTAATGTGTGTTCAAATAAATCTAACTTTTGTAAATATTTTGTAAGATATTCACTATTTACATTGCTATGTCTCAAAAATGGATTGGAAACTAAAAAAGAAAAAAAAAAACTGTTTGAAACATTAAGCTCAAAATGATGGGGCAGATCACATATAAACTTCTCCTATCGTGAGGCGTGAAGGACAGATCAGACGGTTTTGGCAATCTTTACCTAATCCTCAGGGCTCTGAACTTCTAAACAGGTGGTTTATGTCTTCAGACTGACATAAGAGCAGTTCAGAGAGGACAGAACCGGGCAAAACTGTTCCCTATTTGTGGCTTAGGGTGTCTCAAACCCATCTGCTTGTCAAGATGGTCTCCCTGTGGAAACGTGACTAACAAGCCAAACTGAGCTCTTAAGGGTCTTAGAGTCAAGAAACTCTTGATATACTTCTAGAGTTTACTGTATTACAACAGCCTTCAATATTTACACGGTAAGCAAAAGTACTGAAAAGCATAATCAAAATCCTACCAAGTGGAAAGTATAAACACAATCTTCTGAACAGTATAACTGAAAACCTATTAAAAGTGAAAGCATGAACAAAAAACATCAACAATCTAATATATATAATTATATATATATATATATATATATATATATATATATATATATATATATATATATATATATATATATATATATAACATCAACGTAAACCATCACTGAAGTGCAATGTGAAGAATTAAAGAATAAACAAAATCCCAAGCATCAAGTTTTTAGAACAATTGATGACTTTAAGGAGTCTGTTATGGGCATAATTTATACTAATCACAGAAATTTCCCACAATTCCATGCAAAGAATGGCTGAAGGTAGCAATAAACGATTAGAATAGAATCAGAGAGTTTCAAAAACTATCTGGAGGTTCATTAAGTCAGGGCTCTGCCATTTATTTGCATAAAGTCCCTCAGTTATTGCGTAATACTATTGAATTATGTTCTGTGTAAGTGATTCAATTGTAATCATATACTGGTAAGGGCCACCTCGGAGGGAAACAAGACTCCAGTCATTCTGCCACCACAAAGCTATGAAAGTCTACTTGCGACCCCTTTCTTTAAACAGTTTACCTAAGCCAACAAGGAAATGCCTCTTTGGTTTGCTAGTCTCTATGGAAATATCAAAGTTTTTCTCATGAATATCTCATGATAATTTCAGTGTGATTACACTGGCGCTGTTTCCATTGCAGGGAGAAGGTATGAAACAGTTAGCAGCCCGTGCGTGCTATATTTTGAATACAGCCAAGATTACAGCCAATTATTTAAGCAATATGATTTGTACTGTTGTTTCCAGAGCATGATCAGTTTCACCTCAAGCCTACCTCCGAATCGGTGCCTTATGTTAACAAAGACAAATTAATATTCAGTAACTTACACTATATTTACAGTTAATTGTTTGTTTTTGCAAACGTAAATACTTCCAAACAAATCCACACCATCGCTATGTGTCTCTGTGCAACACACAGTCGGTGGTGTTTTGTTCCTGAATGAATCAGCATCTTTGAACGAATCAATTGAGTGAATCAGTCACTCGTTTAGCTGCTTCATAAATCAGAGTTTGGAACTGATCTGTTGAATGAATGATTTGCTCAACAACAGTCTTTTTTTTTTAGAGTCACTGAAAACATCTTCCAATAATGCATCAGATTAGAAATATAAATAATTGGATTGCAATTGATGTAAAAAGCTTAAAGAAAATAATGTTTTCATAATCAGTCATTGCCGACACAGGAAGTGACACTCATCTTTAATAAAAACACAATGCTCCTTCCAAGCATTACGCTGTCATGCAAATCAGCAATTTTCTAAACATTTTAAAAATACATTTCTCACGGCGGTGTGGAAGCTTTGCTAAACGGGACTGTCAGAGGATATATGAAGCCCATTCAAATTAGTTTTTGATGATGACACTTCCCAGCTGCAGTTTCCACCTGCTAAACCCTCAGAGATCATTAATGAATATGGAAACCAACAAGCAATATATTCAAACTGACAGAGAGATGGAGATAGAGTGAAACCACAGATCTTTAAACATAAAACTAAATGACCAATCTTGCAAAATACATTTTGGAGTAATAAGGAGTACATCTTCAGGATGTATTTCACTTGTAGCTAACAGATTATTAGTGATGTCTGGAAGATGTGCGTGGTCTTCTTAAAAACAGAACAGAACAGAGGATGATGATGATGATGATGATGAATTCCACTGATCCAAAATTCTAAGGATAAGTGGTTGCACATGATTTTTTGTCAAATGAGAGGCAGAAGGGGAAAACAACAGCTGGAACTGCTTATTACATCACCTCAGCTGCTGGTCAAATTAAAACCCAAATGTTAGCAATTTTCAAATGTTGTGAGAACAAATAAATGTGAATTAACAAACAGACAAACAGATGATGAATGGACAGACAAATATTTGTATAGACACTGCAGACACCTGATAAATACTGCAAAACAACTGCCTGTTTCTCAAGAATAACTACTGGTCTAAGAAAAGAGAATTAACATTCACTAGCGGATGTTTGTCTGGATCAGATTTTGCCTACAGCAAACGGATCCAATTGCCCCTGTAAGCATAATCAAACCTAAATCAATGTACTGGATGGATGTATTATTTAATAAATGTTTTAATCAAAATCTTCAGGTTAGGTTTAATATCATTGGAGAGAACCAATAGCCTACCATTAAACCTAACCTTTATACAAACAACAGACGTCAATGGAAAGTTCCCAACATGATAGAAAAACGTGTGTGTTTGTGTATTGGTGGCTTTTTCATACTTGATGACACACACCTTAGTGCAAACCTGACCTGACAAGCATGATCTAAACATAAATTCACAAACCTTAATGCTGTCCTTCTTTGCGATCTTGTCCAACTTCATCTATAAAACTAAACCTGTCTGTCTAGCACTTTGCCTCATCACAAATGTACTGAAATGACTACAGCGTAAGACCATGACTCTGAACTCCTTCCTGAAGAGTCACTAGAAATTACTCTAGGCTGAACTTCATGCATGTGATTGTAGATGTGCTTTTCACCCTCTAAACACAATCAGCTCTTAACATCAGTATCACATGAGTACTACATTCCATATCGCAAAACATTGGTTTAAGTGTTGCAAGTCAGAGCACTTTTTATGTTAATGTGATTTATGTACTGTAAAAAAAAAAATTGCATTTTAAATAGTAAAAGACCATACTTTTCTTAATGAACACCCTAATAGAAAGTGTCCCATTAGGGTTTTCACTGAAATAAATGTTTCTTCTTAGTTCTCTCTAGTTAAGTACATAAGGGTTTCATGGTACATCTTGCTTCGTTAACTGAACGTTTATTGTATTATATTGAATGCCACATGGGTTATTATGATTGTGTTTTGTATTTATCCATGACACTGGGTCTCATTCATGAAACATTCGTAAATATACGAGTAAATATCTGAGTGATTTACGCGTAAAGAGAACTTCCCGAAAACTCTTCTCCTGATTCACAAAAACTTCGTAAACGTCAGATGTGATATTGAAATGTGTGTGTGTGTGTTAATGAATTCCAATCAGTCGTAAATGGGATGCGCGTGCACGCTCACTCTCAATTACCATAAATCCCGCCTATTAAATCCGACTGACAACTATATATGAGCATCATATTATGACACCAAACGAAGGATTTCAACATGTCTTCTCAAAAGCAACTGAAAAAGAAACATTTCTCAGCTGCAGAAATTGAAGTTTTTTTTTAATCAGAAGTTCATTCAAAACGCCACATTTTATTTTCAAGGGTACATAGTGGCGTATCAGGTCCTAAAAAAGGAAGTTTGGCAGCATATTACAGATCCTATTACTGGCTCTCATAATAAAAGTTAAAGGAAAAACGTATGTAATTAATATATATAATATTTTTTTCAAAATGCTGTGTAAATATGTACCTGATTAAGGTGAATTAAAATGCAGCCGTATTAATGAGCAAAACGTTCAGACGTTAAACGCACTATTTACGCGTGGCTGGGAGCAGGTGTAGATTTCTTTCGTACCAACTAACATTTGGAAAATACGAACGTTTTAATGAATCCGAAAATTTACGCCAAAACCACTTTACACGCGATTTACACAAAAATTCGTTCTGCTCGTGTTTCATGAATGAGACCCATTGTGTGCATCTTCTATATATTAATATTTACCTCAGCTTTGATTTATCATGTGTCTTTTTCTTTAACTGTGTTATTATGCTGGTATAAGTATAAGTATAAGTATAAGTATAAGTATAAGTTAAAGGATTGCAATTAAACTGTAAAATGTACAGGTTGCTCTATAACATTCTTACTGTATATTTTACAGTATTATTCTGGCAACCACAGCTGGTATTTTATTTTTTAACAAGAACAGGATTGAGGGATGCACTTTAAAACTTTTTTTTTTATTTTTTTTATTTTTTTGCAAAATTAAAGTTATACAGTAAACAAAAGCCAACAGGAAATTAAACAACATCTGGAATTATGTAATACATCACTCAAACTTCTATATTGCATATTCGGAACCTAAAACTAAATCCAAATGTTAGTAAATTTCAAATATTGGCAGAGCAAATGAATGCGTGTTTACAAGCGGAAAGCAAACAGATCAAAAACGGAAAATGTTTCTAAGGGATGTGTGTGGGAGAGACAACAGGAACTCCAACGCTCACTCCAAACCAAACTGCATTAGTGTTCAACAGAGAGTGTGTGTGTGTGTGTGTGTATGGATATGAATCTATGAGCGAGTCCAAACTGCAGAAAGGCTGTTCACTCACAAAACACACATCCAAGCATGCTATGCAAAATAAACATGGTCTAATACTTGTCATAAATCATCAGGTCTCTGTGCCTCAACATTATAATAACAGCCTGGAAATAAGTATGTACATATATATATATATATATATATAATATATATATATATATATATATATATATATATATATATATATATATATATATATATATATATATATATATATATATATATTTATTTTATTTTTTTTAATAAATATTTGTTTTTCATTACACATGCACTCAGGGGAAAAGAATCATAATAAAATAAAATAAATAGCACCAAACGCTAAAAAAATTTGATGCCAGATTTTTTTTTTTTTTTTTGTGCCTTCAGCTGAACAACTTGGCTGAGACCATGTTGGCAACAGCATGAAGTACTGTACAAATGCACATACTTTCATGTGGCTTTCCTCCAAAGTCCTGCCAGTTATTCCCAAACCTTTTACAGCTGACACTCCCAGAGCTCAAAAAACCTCTGAGTCATGTGCAGTTCTCTAAAGAAACCCTTTCCCTTACCCTGAGCTCAGTGCAAAACAGCAAGTCATTCAATGCCGCAATAACAGAGAGGGCATGCAGAATTAGTCCTTAAACCCGGCAACAGGTTTAACTCTCAGATGGGAGGTAAATAAAAGGCTGTCTTACCCGACTTGCGTTTGGATCCATAATCCCTGTAAAAAAAGCAACAGCAGAATGACATAGTAAGTCACAGTGATACAATGTCCTGCAGCAGACAGCTGTCACACTCACACACCCACACCCACACCCTCACAAACACACACACACACACACACACAGTGAGAGCAAGATGTGTGCCAGGGCAAGGAACGAGTGTGCGTTAAGAGCGAATGTGCCAGCTGCTATCACCACAACATCTGATCATGTGACCTAAACAGAGCCATAGCTCTTTCTCTATCCTTTTATCCCCCTCGTCCCTCCTCTCATCCTCCGGCTCTGGGATGAAAAGGGAGGATCTCTTAACACACCCTGATTAATAGATCAGAATGACACCCGGCCTGTGTGTGGCGCTCATCCATCAGTGAAAAATCAAGATGGTGACAAGGGAAGAGATCTATTAATGAAAAGTGATGCCAATACAGGGAACAATAAAATATAGCAATTGTGCAGACACATACATTGGACACACTCACATTGGAAAGATGAATGGAAAGAAGACAACAGCACAAATAGAATAACTATATTATTAAATTTTCTGAAGAAATGAGTGGTACGCGTTTTGGCCTGAGAACTTAGCATTATTGTTAGACGGTTTTTATTGTGGTTGATGTGTTGATGGTTAATAGCATCACTAATAACATCTAAAACCAATAAAGAGCATCTTAAAAGTGTCATTTCTGCATTGTAATGACTGGTAAGTATATAAAATTAATGTTAAAATGTCCTTCTGAAGTTTCAAGATGAGTGAAACAAATTTAAGTCTGCTGATTCCTCACCTTGCATGTTATTTTTTTATGTAGGCTACTACTGCACTGAAATGTAAATACCTTATATAGCTTCTTGTGGGCAGTACTAAATATTAAATATGATCTTTAAACAAAATAAGAAATATTCACACATTATCGGGGTGCACATAATTTTTTCAGCATGGTTCTCATATGAGAACCTAAAGATTTGGTTTTGGTCCCCACACTGCATATAGCGTGACCCATTAAATATAACTATTAAAATGTATTAATAATAGTTATAATATTATTGCACTTTATTTATTTAGTTGTTTTTTTTGTAAATAAAATAATAGTAAATAAACTAAATAATAGTGTGTGGTAATATTATAAAAAATAAAATGCAGTCCTAGTATTAAATACAAATAAATTTATTTTATAGTAAACTTAAAAATAAAATGTTAATATTTACTACTACTTTCTTTGTTTGCCTCTTTAAGAAGAATCACTTTATGTATTCCCCAATTTTAAGTCGCTTTGGATAAAAGCGTCTAAAAATAAATTGAAAATTAAAAACGTTTTCATCATATTCAAACTTAAAATCAGCAGGCTTTTATTTTGGCAGGTTGCCGGTAAGTAACACCATGGCATAGCCTAGATTTATGCTTTCAGGTTGAAAATAAAACTTATATAGTACAGTTTGTGATATAAATGGTAATTGTGTATTAAACAGCGGTCAACCATATCAGTACGCAAATGCGATGTCAGAACATATTAATATAACGCATTTTTTATTTTGGTTGCGCATGCGGACATGCGGACCACTTATGTGCACCCCTGCACATTATCATCACATTTAAAAGCTCTTAATGCATTGTTTCTTAATGCAACTTAATGCAGCGTTTCCTGAGTTATTGCTGCATGCAGAACTGCACTAATTAACACTCCTTTAATGTGGATTTAACGACGGTATGATGAAATGAAAATGCCATCGAAACTTTCCTGAAGACAGTCAGTTCTCCTCAGAAATACTGTCTCTTTGACCCCCTCCAGGTATCCCACACACACACTCTCATTCATGGTATTTCCCTAAAAAACCCTTAAGGGCTCTTGCTTAATATCTACATTCCCCCCATCTAGTCCAAAATATGACAAGGCTTCCATCTTCTCTGCATCTTGTTCTTTTCATCATTCTCTCGCTCAATCTCCTCCTTTGTGACTCCCGTGGGAGAATGAATACTCTTTTTTCCAGATCAGCATTATGAGGTCACTGCGAATCTTCTAGAATGAACTTCTTTGTAGCAGAATAGAGGCAGGACACTGTGCTAAAAGCCCTAAATCAGAAAGATCTGTTATCTGTCTATAAAAGGAAACTGCCACCATTAGGATGGATATAGGACATGATGTTTATGAATATGTCCGAAATGAACAGTAGGAAAATCCCCAGTTTTTAGAGACTAAAGCATGCCAGTATCTGCATCAAGAATGTGCCTCTTCTTTAATTAATAAAGCAAAGACTATAAACTATGCATTCAATGTCAATTCATCAATATTAGGTATTTGCATATTGAATTGTGGTTGGTCTTCTTTCTTGCATTTAAAAAGTAAACTAGAAACGCTTTGTGTACTTTCTTTACATGCAACCAAAGACTAAACCTTTAGGAAATCCACATAAAGGTTAATTTTAAAGGCTTGTTGTGCATGTTTTCCATGGCTGAAATTCAGTAAATAGTCTCTGCCAAACCTCTTCAGACCAATCGTCCTGGCTGTTAACCTCTTGAGTCGTATCTAATAGTAAATACTTCACATTCATCGCTTGAGAGTGTTAAGCAGAGAAAGTGTTATTGGAAGTGACAGTTCACTGGGTCTGCAGGTAATATATGGCATCACTTGGGTCGCCGCAAAAGTTTCAGACAAAAAATCTACAGTTCTCAGCTTTATCACTCCCTGAGACACAATTAAACGAGAGGGAGTGTATGATGACGGGTGAGGAAAGGCAGGAATTGGTGATTGGGCACCGCTCTGTTCATTCGCTCCACCTGACCATAAAAGAGTCAAGTAATATCTATAAATCCACGAGTGATGCATCGCATTCTGTGGCTTTCTCTGCTATGTGTCTTGGTGGTATCTTTATAAAATCCTCTCTGGCATTTGCTGTGGTCTATTTAAATAGCAAGCCTGTTCAATGTTCGTCAAACTCATGGTGGCCACCGGCTCAGACAGCAATGAAGTGTGTAAAACATACACTGAATTTCAGGAAGGTCAACTTTCTTAATATTTTACGTTGAAACATATAGTATGTTAAATAAATGTTAAAGGTGAATTTTAATGTGCGGTCATGCAACTGAAATTTCTTTTTGAGCCCCAACAACAAATACAATACTGTTCTTAATAAAGGTCCTCCATTGGCTTCTACACACTTGAAAATAAAAAGTTCCAAACAGGGATTTTCAAGGCAATGCCTGAGAAGATCCATTTTTGGTTTCCCAAAATAATCTTCTGGTGAATAGTTCCTAAAAGAACCATAGATGCCTGTAAAGAACCATTACTTTTATTAAATATAAACAGGGCGACAAATACACACATTATCAAGAATGAGCCCTTTACAGTGGATTAAAACCAGAACATTAATGATAAATAAAACAGAACAGGACAAAGAGAAGAAGAGAAACACTGCCAGCACTGGGCTTTCATGATTCAGTTACATGATTTTGAATATGAGATGATTAGAATATCAGACTGAAGTAAAGGATTTTGACAATCGAGTCAAAACAGTAAAACAGATGATGTGGAAGTAGAGCCGAGAGAAACCAAAGAGAAGCATTGTTACCAATATTGAGAACTGTTGTGCTGCTTAATATTTTTTTGTGGAAACCCTGATTTTATTTGATGAACAAAGAGTTCAAAAGAACAGCATTTATTTGAAAAGGAAATCTTTATTTTGTCTTAACTTTCACTTTTTTTCAATGTAATGCTTCCGTGCTGAACAGAAGTGTTCATTTCTTTCAAAACTTTTGAACCGCATGGTCCATCATCTGTTGTTCAAGTGTGTTTAATAGAGTTCAGAGGTCCTGAATTTGTTCCAAACGGCTCAACAAAGCTCTTGCACAAGCTTAAACTCGTGGCATCTCACTGTCATGAGGACAGTCTCATGAGGTGGAAAGGAGGGAAACGGGTGGACCTGCTAACCAATGAGGCCTGACTCTTACACAGAACTAAACTAAATACATTTACCAGAAAGAAAGAAACTTATTAGCAAGGGTGTTCTGAATGAGCTCATTTCTATAGCATTGCTAAGTGGTTGCAAGGCCCAAATCAAACCAACCCTGATATTTTTGTTCCTTATTACAGCCTGGGTCCCTCCTTAGCACAATGTCAAAGAAAAGGAAAATACACACACAACCATGCGCACACAAGAAGAACAAAAATACCAAGAAATGCCACGCAATGTTTAAGAACTCAAGCATCTGGCTGCCTCCTCTGGTTTCTATTATTGTTCTGTTTCTGCGTCAGTGTGGACGGGAAACTGGACCATGTGTTACAACACAAGACTTCTCTAGCACTTACTGAAACTTAACCTTCATGATGCATGTTTACACAGAGCACAGAGATCCTCCCTCACGCTTCAGATCTCTAGAAGAACTTCACACTCTCCGCTCCTGAACGCTCTCGACGGTCCACTGATGCTCAGATCTGGTGACTGGAGAAGGTGTCTGAAATCAATCTGCTGTTCCTAAAACAATTCTGTTTTTGTTTGGGAGACATTGTTATTGTGTAACAATAACTCAACCTCCTCCTGGTCCAGTCTGACTCATGTTTGTTGGCTGTTGTCTGCTCATGCAGAGCAATCACAGAGCCAAACCTTTCCAAACAGCAAATCCATACGGTTTTAGGAACTATGCAGGAAGATGACTCAACAGAGCACACTATTTTTTTCCCTTGTTGGGGGGTTGTTAGGGTTTTCAATCAGCATTGTCATGATGTCATTTTCCTTCCATTTTTAACAGTAATTGCTCCATGGACATTCCTTTGCCTAAAAGGACCTCAACAGAAATACAACATGAAACAGGCCTTTAACTTTGAACTAAATCACAATTATTTTGGGCTATCGTCTGTACTTACTCTTTCTTTTCTCTGTGTCTCTTTGTCTGTCTCTATTCTTGACTGATCCCCTTATCAGAGCCTCAGGCAACAGCACTTTTCAGGCAACTAATGCCGTTTTATCCGGCATTTACTCCCTGAAGAGCCACACAATAATACTTCACTGTGACCAGTGACCACCTGGACTTGCACCTAAACCAGCCATTCATGACAGACTCTGCACTGAATGAGTCTTTCATTTCATACAAAATCACTTTACGTTTTATGCCCAGATGCCTAAGAGCTATTACACATGCCTTTCATATTTTAAATTAACACTTTAAGTGTTGATAAAACATTACAAGCCACATATAATTTTTATATAAACTGTCATGCAAAAGTTTGGAGTTAGTTATTTTTAGTTTTTTTTAAAACTTCTGAACGGCGGTGCAAGAAATTCAAGCAAAGTATTGAAATGATAAATATAAATAATATTGAAATAATAAAATACTTGATTTTTTTAATAAACAACATATTTGGACACTGTGGTTGTGAAATGTTAATGTGAAAAAATAAAAAGTTTTTCCAGACTATCTAATCTGAGTGTATTTATTTCAAGCACTGCGATCAGATGTCACTTGTCTCTCTAAGGGGTTTAGGTCAGAGCCCCCATCCCATTTACTAACACAGAAAGACTATAGGACAACCAGGATTTACAGCACTTCATGTGGGAATACAGTCTACCAACAACCATCAATCATAGCAGCTAATAAAAAAAAAGTTCCCCTGTACACAGTCGGCAAACAGAGAGAGACAAGTGAGAGAGACTGCGCAACATCAGATGGTCTAAAATAGCAAACGTCTGTTTGTGGTGGAAACGCTGCTCTGATCACTGCCATCTGTCTCCATGGAATAAAGGACACACGGAGAGATAGAGAGATCTTTAGCAATTCCTTTTTTATGGTTTGAGATTTTAAATGTTAATGCTATTTCTAGTGTGATTGTGTACAGTTATACTTACAGTACTGTAGGTTCAACTTCTACAGCCATGACATCACAGTTGTGACTGTACTGGATAGCAGCTTTTGTGTGAGGGTAAAACCCTCTCCAGTGTGCTCTGAAAGCACAGATCTCCTGGGACTCCAGTCGCTTGTCTGTGAGCTCTGGATATGTAAAGAATTCTGTCTGGGTGGGAAAAATGTGTCTGACTGGAAAAGCAACCAGCCAGGTTGTATTTAAATTATGTGTGACAGAGAGAGACTAATAGACAGCAGGCGACCGTCAGCTAAATACTAGTAGTGCATGAAATGAATGACATTTCTTTTATTCCAATTAAAATTAGATTTTCACAGCATGTGTAAATTCCATTTTCAGCAAGAAGTGTGCAAAATGAACACTCAATAAGTCCAAAATGCAAATGAGCATTGACATTGTCAATAAGACTATTCCTATGGAAAAGGCTTTTTAAATGGTAATAAAACAATGGATAAGAAGTCTATAATAGTAGATGCTTGTAGATTGCCCTCTAGTGGTCATAACAGTTCATCCACACTGACAATTTGATTATGTCAGGACATGATGTTTCTGTTTTCTCAATCTAAGCTTTAAAAGAAAAAAAGTCCAGGAAATATGACCTAACTTGTGTGTTTATGAACAATCTGATTTAAATAATTAAGTCACAGTTAAATTCATTTTTCTTTTACAGAAAGACAAGAAAAGAAAAACATAAAAGTGGCCAATTAAATCTAACATAATTCCACAAAATGAATTTTAGTGTTTAATAGAAGCAGACACGTGAGGAAGACATTCACTTTTCACGGTTTGTCTGTTTAAGCTGCAGTTTGCAAGTTTTCCAGCAGATGGCTCTAAATAGTCAATTTCTCCTTTGCTCAAAAAAGAGAAAAAAATAATTATGTTTCCAAATATTTACATTTTAGATTTTTTTTTATTTCTAATCTAAGCCATTAAGGGGTCCAGTAGCTTACTTTCATAAAATACTGTGAGAACTACACTGAAAATGGTGTAAGATTTACTTTGAAATTATTTGTACGTACAAAAGTTGGAACATTACACGTATAATTACAAAGAAACAAGTAACACACTGAATTAATATGTGTAGACAAACTGAAATACAGTAGTATTCAATAATCTTCAAAAAATATTTTTATGCAATGTGATGTTAGACAAACTTATCTAATATAAAATGAGTTATTAAAGTCCTGACAATCCTAATACACACATAGCAGCATAGTATAAAATAATCACTTTCACCCCCCAATTTATGCTAAATGTTAAAAACTAATTATCTGACTCTCTGAATTCACTGTCCAATCTTGTCTAGCAGTAATAATGAATTAGTTGTGGCTTGTTCTGAGTTTTCAAAGAGCATCTTTGTCTATCTTCGTGTTAGCGGAGAGGTTTCATTGTCCCTGAGAACAGCCGTGCAGCACAAACACACTACAAGTCTTAAGGCACAAACTGTGGTAGTTAAAAAACAAAACAAATGCCATGAACACGCAGGAAGGGAGATGATATTGTGATTTCCAAAGTACCAGTATGGAATCAGTTACACGTATGAAATCAACTTCAGGTGGGAAATCGGATCATAGATCAGTATTTGCTAAAAGTGGCCGTGCTCTCAAGATCAAGAGTGCTCGTGTGTGTGTATATATGTGTGTGTGAAATCTTCAGTATATCAATAATTCATGTCCGTCTAAAAACAGAAACACTAGCAGCACACTTACACAGCATCTCAAATTTCCCCTTCACTTCAACCGTCCTGACGACAGACAGATCACATTCAACCAATCCATTATTCCACATCATTCCATGAACTCCATGACTCCACATCCCGCCTTCAAGGAAAATCTATGTAATGGGACGAAATGACCATCTGTTTCGAGTGATAATAATCTGGCTACATGAGTTTAACAGTTCATAGCGGCAAATGATTGTAATATTTCCCAAGTAATACTATTTAATAGGCTAGCTTGAGCCAGACATCTGGTCATTCAAAGGAATAGTTCATGCAAAAATGAAAATTCAAGATATTTTTGTAATACAAGCTGCTTAGTCAAAATATCAAAGAACCACCATGAAATAAGAAGATTATGAGTCAATATTGACTTAAATTTCATTCTGCTCATCACATGAAGCTACAGAAGACTTGAAATAGTGTATTAGTCATACTATTATGATTGTATTATGGTGTTTTGTTTTTCTTTTAGAGTGAAACATTTTGAAAAGAGTATTCAGGACATTTTTCAACAGAAGAAGAAAGAAAGTCATACTGGAATAATTATGTGGATAAGTACAGTACATGAAGACGGAAGATAAGTTTGAAATGAAACAGTAGCATAATGCTCTATATGATACATAATGAAACAGAAGCATACTCAATTTTTGCTACAGTATATAAACACTGAGTGATATACAGTATAAAGATATATAAAGATATGTCAGAAAGTATACCCAATTCAGCAAGAATTTTCATTTTAAATACATTACCAAAAAAAATGGTTCTGAAAAAAGACTCTTCTGCTCTCCAGTGCTGCATTTATTTGTTTAAAAATACAATAAAATCAGTAATATTGTGAGACATACCAATTTTAAATAACGGTTTTATACTTATATTAAAGATACAATTTGTAAGATATTTGCAGTAAAATATCCAAAAAATATTTTGTCCAGCTGATTACTAACAATATCTCTAATGTTTTCAACTACTTGTAAATCATGAGAAAATTCCCATTCTAAACAGAGACACGGGGCAGTGCAGTCGCCTGTCAATGACGTTAGTTACTCTTTGTTACTGCCTTTACTGACATAGAAACCACACGACAACAGTGTCTTGGACAAATACGAAAGTAGCTTCGCGACAAACTTCAACTAGAAAGAGATGCCAATCTCGCTTGTGTTTTACTCGACAGGTGAGTTGTTTTGATTCGTATCTTTACAGAAAACGTATGCTACTATACAGATCAACAAGATTAGTATTATGGGACATACACGACAAACGCGGGGCATCACGTCTAGACCTGCGCGAGGACGCGTCTGATTCATAGTCTGGTCGCGTCTATGCATTGACTTTGTATGTAATCTACTTGCGCAAATCGTTGAACTCGCGTTAAATCCATTATTTATCTTTCCATCTGATTGATGGCCATCAGTGGTTGAGTAGAAGACAACAAATCCCATCATTCCACGCTCCTTCTTAGCGTCATCAAACCACGCGATTGCTATTGTTTTGATAGTGCACCCTCTAGTGTGAGGTCCTACAACCTGTACCTTTAAATATATGGTAAAGCTCAATTTTCAGCAGCCTTGGTGTGTGTGAGTTTGTGGTTGTGTGTAGCAACTGCAGCATGAATGTGTTTTGAACATGAAAATAGATTGTGTACAATACTTCATATCACTAGGAAGAAATCCAGACAGAGGGAAAGAAAAGCAGAGAATTTAAAATGAGTACGGACAGCTCCGAGTACAGAAACAGTGCCACAGTAAAGACAACGGAACAGAAAAGCAACAGAAAAGAAAAATCTAAATACTCAAGGATGAAAGAAGTCTTAGATTTGTGTTCATTTTCCATTCCAATTCTACAGCAAACAGAGCTGCTTACATGAGACAAAAAATTAAAAAATTAAAAAAATGTAAATAAAACAACTTTTGATGCTCAAGTCATTTGTAATGCTTTTTTGGTACCATTTATCTATATTTAAAATAATTAAATTAAATAATTAATATAAATATATACATTACCATTCACATTTTTTAATGTTTATCACAGGAGTGTCTTACGCTTACCAAAGGCTGCATTTATTTGATCAAAAAAAAACAAAAAAAAAACAGTAAGAACAGTTATTTTGTGAAATATTAATACAATTTAAAATAACTGTTTTCTATTTGAAATGTTTAGATTAATTTATTCCTGTGAAGCAAATAACATGATCCTTCAGTAATTCTTCAGATTTGATACTTAAAAAACATTTCTTCTTATTATCAGTGTTTAAAACAGCTGTGCTGCTTAATATTTTTGTGTAAACTGTGACAAATTTAACGGTACTGTACATTTTTCAAGATTTGTTTGTAACATAAATCTCTTTACTGGGACTTTTGATCAATTTAATGCATGCTTGCTGAATAAAAGTATTAATTCCTTTAAAAAAATAAAATCTTACTGACCTCGAACTTTAAAATGGTAGTGTAGCAAACAAACTATTCATAACATGGGTTTCTCCTCTTCTCCATTATCTTTTTTTTTTTGTCAGGTTTTTCTTTCGGCTCAAATTTTCATGGGATTCATGGGAGATAATTCTGGCCCAGCCAGGGGGAAGCCATTCACACACACTCACAGAGGACTGTGCACATCCACATCAGCGTTAATTAAACAATACCATCCCTGTGATTAAGAGGTGTCGGGTTGGGAACTTAAAACTGGATAATGAACAAAAACTGTGGTTATTTCTCTTTCACTCACAGAAACACATTTGCACCTCTCTTCACACATACACACACATTCTCTTACATTTAAAAAGAGTCATTCTTGAGAGTCAAATTATAAAAATTCTCACAGACCTAATCTAAGGAAAGCATGTAAATACAGCAGGAGGTTCAAACATGCACACTATGCAGAATGTGTGGGAGTGTGAGAAATCAGGCAAGTCTGCATGCAGCATGTAAACTGTGTACAGCAAATGTTCTGAATACATTGCATGCAATATTGTGTCCCACAGTGCAATCCAATGCATCTTCCATTTCCAGTGCCATCATAAATAAAATCACAAATGACATCTCTTTGATATCAGAATAGTTTCTCCAAGAAATGTAATGGAGATTTTTGCTCTGTGTGAGAGAATGTGCAGACATTGATTTGTGAAGGTCTGTGTGACACTCACTCTGCGGGAGGGTTGATATCATCTTGTTTGGTCTCGAAGAAGCGGAGAACTTCTTCACTCTGCGAGATCTGGGGAGGAAGCCGGACCAGCGCCTGACAGAAAGACAGGACATGAAACCGGACAATCAGACCCCAAACTACAAAACAATCACCCAGAAACACAGCAGGCTAATGAACCCCCACTACACCAAATGCTATTTCCCTTGAAATCTCCATAAGGGTCAATGATAAATACGAAATCAAAGGTGACAAAAAGGAGAAATCTTGTAAATTCAGCAAGAGAAAACATAATTTTCTGCATGAATTGGATTTTTTACTTTCTGAAATGTGTGGAACACTACAAAAAACAATAATAATAAGTTTAAATTACTTAGACCTGGTTCCTAAAGACGCAATTTTGTTTCAACAAATCACACAAACACTTGTCTAAAAAAATCAGTCTGTGTTCCAATTGCTTTGGAAGCTCTCAAAAATGATATGAAAATTAGAGAAAGAACAAAGGAAAAAATAATAAGGAAAGTGGGAGCGAGACAACTCCTCTGAAGAATCCCTGGAGTAAACCCTGTTATTTATTTATCTTTGAAGAACACAATGCAATTAATTGGAGATGGTTTGTCTAATTAAAGCTTTCAGGAAATAGCTGGTAAACATCATGCGTTTAAGCCCTTCAAAGACGCATGCCTCTCTCTGTCGTGAAGGGAATTCTGAAGTGTAGAGGAAATCTGGAGGAATGAAGTTGTCTAAATGTCATATAATCAAAGGCTGATTTAACTAAATGTTAAACGAAAGCTGACAATTTAGAGTGTTTGTATATAAAATAAAATAAAAATAAAATAAAATAAAATATGTCCCCTGAACCATACACAGGAATTGCGCTAATATTTTATTTACATTTTGTGTTTGTCTGTTTTTGCAAATCAATATTAATCAGTCTTTATAAGCAATAAAGTCTTTGTGTTGTCTTTATTTTTGCGCAATTCACATCAAATATTTATATAAGCATTTAAACATTTTATTACAGTTTTTAATCAGTTGACATTATAGATGGGCATCTTAAGGACATATTTACGTTAATATTAATTCTATGTTATAAACTATTTTTGGACGTGTATTTTTAATGTCTTTCATGCCAAGACATCCCATAATGCTACCTATCTCACTGTCTCAGCCCACTTTAACAGCTGCTCTCCAGTGTGTCTGTCTGTTTATGTAAGCTGTTATGTGTGTTTGTGTGTGTGTGTGTGTGTGTGTGGATTGTTTAAAAAAAAAAGTAGGCTCTATTCCATCAGGAAGGAGGGGGAAGGAAAGAAAAGGAGACAAGTCACTCAAGGGGAAAAGATAAAGAGAAGGAGAAATAGAGAGAAGGAAGAAACAAGTTGTTAAAGCCCCACAAACTAATTTTAAGGGTGTTATTGGGTAACCTATAGCTATTGGCAAAGTAAACATGACACTGAACACCAATAAGTGCAAGTGTCTGTTTGCTGTAATTTATATGCCTGTGTAACCCAGCGCGACATGTTTGTGTACACTTCAACAGACTCATTTTCATGTGCTCTAAGAAATTTGTTGTTTGGCACATTAGCATAATCAGATTTTAACAAGATGGGAGATATTCTCTGATAATAAAGCAAATTCTTACTCAAAACCGGATGTGGTGAACATGCACAAAACTTCAGCGCTGCTTCCCTTTGCTTAGGGTGAAATCTGTGGATTCTGACACTACTACTTAAGGCTTCAAACCCCTCAGAGGAAGTCAAAACAATAGGTTGGGGGGTCTTAAAAATACATAAACTATATAGTTTCAAAGAAACAAAAAAGTTTTACTGATATTAAAAGAACTAATAAAACAAAAGACATTAGTATGATTCATTCATTGTTTTTAATAATGCATTTTTGCCCAACTCATTGTAAACACATTCCTCCAGCTGCAAAATAACTTCCTTTCACAGTACCTTTTTTATATTTATCCTTTTTCAATAAATTTTGTATTATCAATTTAAGTAATTCTTCTTTGAACAGCAGAGAGTTTCCGTAAAATCGAAAAGGGGCTTAACATTGAACCTTGTGGAACAAATATATCACAACTAGACTATTATAATCAACCTCATATGCTAAACACATACAAACATGAGTGTGAGCAACACATACCAATGACAACATGTGACTCACAAACACCAGGTTTATCAAAGAAAAATGGCTATAAAGAACCTCTCGCAGTTCAATAGATTTCTAACTAAATTAATACAGCCTACACATATTGAATAAGAAAACAAAACAAAAGCAAAACACAAAAGCTTCAACAAAGAGGAAGGAAGTAAATAGAGACTTACTCTACAATAGTCATCAATAAAGCGTAGTCTCTTCATGGCCACGTCTCTCACATGACTTCGTCGAAATAGGATTTTGCCTGTAAAACACCAATTAGAATGAAATATTTGGTCTTCTTCACAAAATCATTCTATAATAACAGTATGTAACAACATAATGTTATCTATAATAAGATTATCTAGTTTCCAGAAATAATGACTTGAATCATAGTTTGGAAAGCAGTTAAAATGCATTAAAAATGATACACAAATTTGTTGCATTCAATTACATTGCTTTCCAGAAAGTTGTTCATATTGCTACATGATTGATTTTATGTTTGATAAAATAAAATAAAATTTTGACAGGGTCAGTAAAATACTGAAATACTGGCCCAATTGGGGAAAAAATTCATCTTTATTGCTGAGCCCTGCTCAGTGCTGTAATGAAAATGCAGTGCATTTAAAAAAAAACCCATAAGAAAATGTTTAGAAACATGATACACAGAACAGCTACTGAAGAGAGACGCCATGTGTTGTTCTTCAGATCTAGAACATCGTAATCAGATTCAGATGTTTGGAGGAGAAAAGATCACCACGTAGCACCAAGCTCCAGCTGTCATGCTCTCCTGTCTCAAGCTGTTTACACTCAAGGAAAGACTGAGAGATACTAAGCATCGTGCAAAATGAACAAAATCCTTGTGATCAAAACCTTCATAAATCAGCCGTAGATTCACCTTGACTTGTTCAGACCTTTTACTACCATTATTGTATGTGCTCCTAAGACTGAAAACAAATGTTGGTGTAGAAAACATTTTACTCAGAAATTGCTAGTAAATTTGACAAAGAATTAGAAACAAATGACAGGTAACACTTTGAGTCTTTTTATCTGGTAAATTAAAATGCAACATATAAAGTGTAACTGCAGCTTAAATGAAAATGGGTGCAAATACTGAATATCACAAACATTTGTTTACAGAAGTTTATAGAGGCCTGATTGTACTTTGCATTTAACAAACCATGACATGGGGTCATCTATGTTAATAAAAAGAGTGCGGCATTTAATAACAACAAAAATAATAATAATACCAAATACATTACAGTATATTATAATTGTATAGATAGAAATCTGATCTGTCCTGGTGAAGTCAGACTGGAATTAAATGGATAGATTTAATGGTTTGACACTTGACACCCTATTATTCCCTTACAAGTGCTCTGAATGGATTTACAATCCACTTAATATTCTAGTAATCTAAACATTTACATTGCATTCCAGTAAATAATCTAATGGAGTAAGAAATAGTCTGAGCTAATGTGTTCGTATTGAGGGATGTGCGAATAAACAGAGAGAATCAGAGGGACTGCTAGAAAACAAAGAATGAGAGAGACACTAAATGTCCAGGGAATAGAGCAGCTGCGTCAGCAAGCTGGGAAAACGTGTCTCAATCGCTCTGTGTCTCTGTGCTGCTCCTTTCATTTTCTTCTTATTGATGGCTTTTTGTTTTAAGGGAACGGTGCTGCTCATCTCAATGACACATGTGCCTGCTTCCTGCATGTGTGTAAGTCAAGAACGGAAGCACAGCCCCGTCCCAGCATAACCCTGACTTATTGTGGACAGATCTGCTGACACCATGTACTTCGCAGTTCTGTGTGTTTGTGTTAGTGTGTGTGCAGAGGAGAGGAAGGGGAAGACAAACTCCTAAAATCACCTGGAAGAAATGGGATAATCCTTTTTTTGGGATCTTTCTGCCCTCCCTCGATTGGGAACTTGTCAAGAATCTGCATCTGTGGGAAGACGCAAGAAACACAACTTAAATGAAAAAATAGACAGCAGTAACCATCAGTATTAATACTTTAACAATAAACAGAACTGTTTACATACACATCGTTTAATATATGATCATGCAAATGAATCGTTGAATCAGAGTTCAGAAACAATTCACTGACAATTTAGAGTCATACATTAAAATGAATTCAACTTATTAAAAAAGTGCTTTGATTTGGGGTAACAGCGAAAACTCACAACTCAAAATGCAAATAGGCTCCAACGTCCAACTTTCTTTTCTTCTATGTCTAATGAAAAATATCATGATCTCTGTTTAAAATCCCAGGCTCGTGATTCCTGGACACTCAATCATTTTGTTCCCTTTATTTTCCATAATTCTCCACATTTGTCTCTTTTGGGCATTTGTACAAACAGCTGCAGATTATTTCTAAGTATCCCACAAAAACAAATGTAAATCTCAGTTCTAAGAATTCAAAACGACTACTGGAAAGCCTCAACAGAAGCTGGGAGATTCTTCATGAGCTGTTATGCAAATGTGACCCTATAAGAGCTCTGACTGGAAACTCCCAGTGGGCTTTGCTCATTAGTAAGAAACATTTACAAGAAATGAGAGATTGAGTAAAAGTTTAGAAGCACCTGCTGTGGGAACCAAATAAAGAAGAGAAAAATGAAGGGGTTAAAGAAACTCTAAATATAAATGAGTAGTAATAAGGGCATTTGATAAAATTGGATATCAAATGCATTTTAACATAAATCCCTAAAATCTGTTTCCTGCCGCTAGAAATTTTAGATGCATATTATTTAGAAGCAAAAACAATTTTTAAACTTCATTTATAATCTTTTGATTTAGTATTTCTAAACATAGTCTTTTATGGAGAAAAAAAAGTTTTTTGGGCCAACAAGATTTGTCAAAGATTTAGTAACGTTCAAAAGAAAATGATCACAAAGACTGCCTTTATTTTTAGAATTTTAATCAATCAATAATTTATTCTTGTTATTTGAAAGCTAATTTTTAGCATCATTATTCCACAGTGTCCAGTGTCACATGATCCTTCAGAAATCATTCTAATATGCTGATTTGATGCTCAAGAAACATTTATTATTATTATCAATATTTTAAAAGGTTGAGCTGCTTAATATTTCTTGTGGAAACAATAATGGATTTTTTTTTTTTCAGGATTCTTTGATAAATAGAAAATTCATAAGAAAAGCATTTATTTTTAATGTGTCTTTGCTAAATAAGTAGAAATGTTAGTATTAATACTTAAAAAAAAAAAAAAAATGACCCCAAACTTTTAAACATACAGTGCAACTGTCAGGTTGTTAATTTAACAATCCAGTCAACTCAAAAACAAATGCTGCAGGAAACGTTGTTATAATCTTTGGAAATCGAATGTTTAGATTTATAATTTTTAGAGTCTTTAGATTATTTACAGTTACAATCTTTAACTCTACCAAACTGGAAATAAAAAATATGTGAAAACTTGAAAACTGAGAGACATTTAGAGTTTGAGGCTCTCTTTCTGTCTCTGGCTCTTCTCTCCCACGAGGCCTGTCAGAATGTCTTTTCTCCTGGTGCAATAAGGTCAGACTGAAGCGAGGACAAACCAGATGTGCAGCGTCTCTCACTGTTTCTGCTGGTCCTGGTGAAATATCTTCCCCAAAACCCTCTTGGTCATGTTTTAGCATGAATCCATGGCACACAGGGAAAGGAGTATTTGAAATCTGAGCCATTCTATAATTGAGGACAGACAGAGATCATACACACACACACACACATCTAACCCCTGTGTTTATATATGAAGGGTCAATGCAAGCAGTCGCTGGTGCACACTGATAGGGTCGTGAGGATCTGGGTCACATGGCACGAAGAACTGGAGGATAAAATCAGATCACATCTTACAGATGTCTAACCTTGTGCACTTTCATTTCCCCAAGATCCTGAACTTATTCCGTTGATAACATCACATTTTTTGTGCTTTTTGCAGATAACATGAATCGTCCACAGAGCAGCTTCAGACACGTATGTTTACTTCACAAGGTCGCCTGCCCATTCAGCTCTGCTAGATAATGGTAAACAAGCTTGGCTTCCTGTCCTTCCATGATGCATGGCATACAGTGTGGAGGAAAAAGAGAAGGAATTAGAGGAGGTGGAGGGATGCCGGAAGAATTGTCGCTGGGATGGAGCAATGACTGCTAATTATTTACGGTCATAAGGATGATTGGCAGGACTGGATGATTAGGCTCCTCCCGAACCTGCGTTGGGAACTTGAAATCTTTTTTAAGGCGTTCGGTAGATGTAAAAGATAGACTACCTCACAAAAGTTTGGAATCATACCTTTTTTATTTACTAAAGCGGTGCTTAATATTTTTTGTGGAAACTGTGATAGCATTCAAAAGATTGAGGTAAATTTTTAATCTTTTTGATTTCAATTTCTTATTCATTTCGATTTCAAATAAATGTTTTTGAACTTTAAAAAATATATATTAAAATTAAAATTAATTATAATAATATTTCACTTTTTTACAGTTTTAACTGTTATGTTTATAAAATAAATGCATATGCAAATTAATAAATGCTGGAGAAGATAAGAGACTTTAAATTTAAATTAAGAATTTCCTAGAAAATCTATTTTAGAACATCTACAATTCTGACTGACCCCAAACATTTGAACGGTATTGTAGAATATTTACAATGTCTACCAGGTGTTTGTACACAAATGTGAATATTAAAAATGTTTTTTTAATATGATACACTTCTTGACCCTGTTGATAGCTATTGAACATCCTGTCTGAGAGCAAATTCAATTTGATGCATATTTATAGCATTTAAACAAGCCTAACGATCCGTGTTTAAACAAAGTACAATAAAGAAAGAAAATCACTCATATGTAGAACTTTAGATGTTTTGGAGGAGGAGATGTTCACTGACTAAAATGCAGAGAAAAAAAAAAAACAGTGTAAAGAAAATCAAGATACAGATATAAAGAATGAAAATGAATGTAAAAGGAAACACATAATTGGGATTGGAAAAGGAAAATGAGATCAAGTATAGAGCAAGTATAAATAAAATGACAGTGAGCAGGAGAAGAAGATGATCAAGAGGCTGTGAGTGAAGGGGAAACAATGAGCAAGGAAAAGCTGCTGTATTTCCCAACCACTGAGACACCTGGAAGACTTCCTGAGGCTCCATAGCAACAGGGGGCGGGGAGAGAGGAGACTGGATGACAGGGTGTGTGGAAGAGAAAAACACACACACACACACATCTATACCAACAACTCTTCAGACACAGGGTTAGCATTCAGTCTTCTGCAGGGTCATATCAGCTCTTATGTGTCTCTATCACTTAGAAGTTAGTTTTCAGTGAGAACTGGTCCCTAAACTAAAGTGTAATTATTATTATTATTAATGATTATTATTATGTCTTGCTTTTATTTTGGGGTTAAATACGAATTAAAAACATTTCTAGAGAGAGAGAGAGAGAGAGAGAGAGAGAGATCACTTATAAATTGATATGCTAAAAAAAGTAACATCAGCGGGCCTTCATCAAATCTGGCTCCGTGAGGTCTTCTGTTCGAGATGAGAGTGACTGTAACTTCAGCAAAGCCAGAGATAAGTGTGTGGCCACATAAACCTCCTGATGAGCCCTTTCAAGGAGCTGCACCAGGGGGCCCTCCGGGTGAAACACAGCCAAAGAGTCTGAAGACACTGTAGGAGAGTGAGCTCTGTCACGCAGCTCCATCAGAGGGCTTATTCAAGTCAAAACTTCAATGCATATTTCATGAAACATAAACAGGGACTGCAGCTATGGAGCTACACTCGGGGAACGGCTCTAAACTATTATGCACTACTATAGTCTACACCTTTGTAATATTTCTCCCTTAAGTCTAAAGTTTTTTAAGGCTTCTTGTACCAAAAGTGGCAAGGAAAATCTCTTCCCCGTTCTGTCTTGCTCCTTTTACACATGTCCACATGTCCCATGACCCAAATGGACAGCAGTGGTCATGTGACCCCTTGCTAAAGATTAGGTTACATGATGTCATAAACAACCAATTACAGTAGAGTTGCAGTTTGTACAAATTTCGACTAGCTTCAAAGGAAAAGTGTTTTCAAGGAGAACTGTGAAGTATTAGAAATGAGTCAAACATTCTCCGAAAGTGAGTTTCAGCAGGGTGACAGGTTTCCAAAAACTCACACACGGCATAATCCACCTGGAACCACACAGAGCATGTTCAGAACATCTTTCAATAGGCTGCTTTTGCACAGAGAAATTACAAAAATAAATTGTCACATTCTGCAAAGAAAATGTAAGTGGTGCAGAAGTCACAACTATGATGCAAGGGCATTGCTATGCAGTCGCTAGGGGATTGCGTGGTTTATAGAGCGCTGCTAAATAAATAAATACTAACAACTAGAAGATGATGATTAAATTATTAATTATATCAATCAAACTGTATTGCAATTATTATTTATTTATAATTGAGCAACACTAAAATGTTTAAACAGCACACTATAATAGTACTATCACTACTGCTACTACTACTACTATTATTATTTTTATTATTATTAATAATAATAATAATAATAAATTCCAAAGGCAATAACAAAAATAAAATAACTATTTGGATGTATTATTTATTCATTTCTGGCTGGCTGCTATATATTTTTAATTAATATCCTGGTTCATAGATATATATATATATATATAGCTCGGATACGTCCTTCAGAGTAAGTCTGTGATTCTGCACTTATATTTATAAAATAGGCAAATCTGATTGGTTGGAGAGGTATAAGTAAAATTTGTTTATTACTTAGGGTCAGGGGTTTGTTCGAATCCCTAACCTCAAATATATAAGCAATATTAATGCCTTAGCAAGCTCCACTAATAATCTAAAGGTTCCCTGTTTGGATCCATTTGAAATAAACCCTCTGGCTTTGGTGTTCCAGTCGGCTTTTAGAAACTGCTTTCAAGCTGATCTAAGATCAGCTCTTTTACTTCCAAAACACTGGAGTGCCTGTCTTAAATCAAGGTAAAGGCGACTGGTAGCCAAAGGTTGAGAGTAGTTACACTGATCCAAGAACGCAATAAATCTCCTGATTACAGCATTACGGGCAGCTTTATTGATTCCATTTGAATAAACAATGTGAAAGATTGAGTAAAGCCAGGAAAAAGCTGAGTATGAGAGAGAGCTGTTTTCCTTGAATTATTCTGTTGACCGGAGCTCTGATTGACAGGACACACATGGATACAATTGCATATAATCACGAAAGCACCTCCACTACACACATGAACACACACACATTTGTGGAACCTATAGGGAGTGTGACTGCACACACACACACACATGTTACTAATGGACAGTGTGAATCGAGTCCGGACATGCATTAGTGAGCACAATATCAGGTTTCAGGAGACATATGTGCACTTGGATTGACAGCACACTTACACACTCTATATATACTGATCAGGGCTCTCTCTGGTGGGCTGCGAATCAGAGGCTTGTTCTGTGATGCTGAATGAGCAGCAGCCAAACACTGAGTCATCAAAGCGTACTGACTGCCACACGACCACAGCAAGTGAAATTTGCAACAGACCCTGTGAAATCAACATTTTTCGGCTTTCAGTCTATTTGCGTTTCATTTGAGGTAAATTATATGCTATTGCTCTATAGAGGACTAAACCTGCAGAAATTAAAAATAAATTAATTAATATATAGATAAATAAATAAATGTAATAAAAAGAAAGTAAATAAATAAATGATGTGATAAAAACAAACTTAGTTCATTTGTAATAAAATTTTATCATGAATTCATATTTTAACTTTTTTCCTTTATGTAGTTTCTGTATTTATTTTACATTTATTTGTATTCTTTTTTAAGACTTTTATTTACTTATACTTTCATTATTTATTTATTTATATTTAAATGCATTTATTCGTGCATTTTTTTTAATATGTATTTATATATTCCCATGTGTATTTATTTCCAGATTGATACCGTGTGCTAGAGGTCTTCACAGTGCACCCGAGACCCGTCGACCCCGGACCCGACCCGGGACCCGTACGGGTTCGGGTCTATATTTTAAATCATCATCCGGGTCCGGGTCGGGTCCGAATCTATTACCTCGGGTCCCGGGTCTGTTTAACATTGTGTGTAATACCCGTGCGATCGCCGATCGGAGTCATCTGACTCGAAGAACACCCGGCCGTGATCAAAGACTGCTTGTGTTTTTTGTAACTTGCAACTTGTAAAATTAGGAAAAGAAAAGAGTGAGCCAAAAAAGTAATCTCTCTCTCTCTCTCTCTCTCTCTCTCTCTCTCTCTCTTGCTGGCACACTCAGAGTTAATATACAAGAATATACAAGTGCAAGCACGGTATTAATGCTTGCAGACTTGACACACTCATATTTAATATATTTCAAATCAGCAACAAAATCTGAGGTGAACTGTCACATGAATGTTTTCTATTACGCTCAAATTGCGTTAAAGCATTTTAGGTTGATACAGCTAGCACGCATGTGCAGTCTCGAGTGTATTTCATGTTTCTATGGCAACCAGTGAGGGACACTTGGACTGCCAAACCGCGTTTTACATTTTCTCCCATTTTTATAATATTATAAATGAACCGTTTAATCTTAAAGTTTTAGTGGTTCAGATTCAGACTCGATGCAGAGCAGAGAGCACAGACAGAGATCAGATGATAGTAAATAAATAATGTCAGCGGCCATGGCATTGCACGAGTGATCGTTATTATAGTTAAAAAGGCAAACAGTGTAAGTTATTATGCGAATTAACTCGAGTCAGAATGTACATGTGCACAGTAGCATTTGTCATCCATCACCGTTACATCGAGTGGACTTTTGAAGCTGAAATAATGAGTGGATTCAGCTTGGACTTGGAATAACGAGAGGAATAACATGAATAACTTTCTTGTCGGAGGATTGTAATGCATCACAGGCAGTCAGGTACAAGGAAGAGAGACTACGGCTCTTTAAATTAGGTAAGACAAAAAGCTGTATTCTTCGCAACAGGTTTATTGACTTGTAATAGCAATTTAAGGTGGAATATGTGAACGTCGGGTCCAGTCGGGTCTGTGTCTTCCCGGCGGGTTCGGGTCCAGATTTCAAATAATATACGGGTCCGGGTCGGGTCCGGGTGGACATTTCTCGGATCTACACGGGTCCGGGTCCAGCTTTTGAAATATTAGACGGGTCCGGGTCGGTTCGGTGTAGTACATTACGGGTCTCTGTCGGGTTCGGGCACGAATTTTTGGACCCGTGAAGACCTCTACCGTGTGCAACATGGACATGAGGGAGGCGGTCCTTGCGGATCGCTGGTGAATCATTGGTTGAGAGCTCACACAGAAGCATCAGATTAAACTAATAATAGAGATTGGAGTTTGCGAGTGTTGTGTGCCAGATCAACTGAAAAGATCCAATATATTTTCACAGATTCCTATGATTATTTCTCATTATTTTATATCGTCTGAATTCAGTTACTTATCCTCATAGTTACATCATTAAGCCTGGAACCATCAACATCGTCGATGAGTTTGTAGGTTGATGAAGGTCGGTGGAGGTTTCTAAGATTACCATATAATCACAGGGAAAAAATTCACAAAATCATTGTGAGCATAAGTTTATCATAAAACCAGTTGCACTAAATGTCTCTATAGTCTGCTCAGGATCACTGCTCGATTGGCCGGCCCTGGCCCGCTTGGAAGAGGTGGGCGAGGGCACGGTTCAGTTGGACTCGGGCACGGTTCGCATGCAGTGTGAGCGCTAACCGTGCTGGAGCACGGAAAAGGACGCGTTGCGTCACGGTTTTGCGACGCTCCAAAACCAACATGACAGGGAAAGGGTCGCTTTGGTCTACGGCAGAGGTGCAAAACGCATAAAAACTAAAAACTGCAAAATCCTTGCTGCACTTCAGCTGGTACATTGCAAACATCCTCATACGAGCAGCGCGATTACGTGAAAATTTTCGCGCCACTAAGGCGACACATCTGTTTAACAACAGGCTGTGAGAGGGCTGTGGACAAAACGACACAAAATTATCCACAAAGAAAACAGAGCGATGTACTCCATTGCGTTCAGAGAGCACCGCTCTTCCTGTTTATCCCGAAACCATCGCACCATAATGACGTAAGCGTGCTCCGGCACGAATGCTGAAACGCTATATGTGAGTGCAGGCCAGAGGGGGAGTGGGGAGGGGGGACAATCGTACTCGGGCCCGGTTCATGGCAACCGTGCCTAGTGTGAGTACACCCTAAAGTTACATGCGACATTAGTATATGCGTTCGATTTTTTATATTTATAAAATAAACTCAAATCATATGCAAACATAACTAAATATACCTGACTCATAAAGAACACTTTACAGTTGGTTTTGTGACTGTAAGCTATTCTCTTAAAATGCTATTGCAATAAGAAACGTGCATACTAATGTATTTAACTTTAGAGATGGTCCCTGAATTTGCAAATGTCGAGCGTCTAACATCAAGCCAACTTTATGCCAGTGGGTCGCGTTTCCTTAGCCTTAGGTATAACTGGTTTACGATAAACTTATGCTCACAATGTTTTTGGGAGTGAAGATTTTCTCTGTGATTATGAACACACGCCGTAGAAACCTCCACCGAGTGTGTCTGGGCGTCATCAACTTACACCACTGACGATGTTGATGGTTCCGGGGCTTAATGATGTAACTAAGAGGATAAGTAACTGAATTCAGTCGCTATTAAATAATTCTGCATAATAAATATTAATCTGTGAAAATATATTGGATCTCTCATTTCTGCAGGTTTGGTCCTCCATAGTGCACTCTATGCAGTGACAAAATTCACTTTTAGCAGACAGACGCATTTAAAATTTACAGTCATTCTGTGAAATGAAATCAGAACAAAAATATTGATGACCCATCCTAGGCTACACACATTACCATTTAATTGTTAAAGTCTGTAAGATTTTTTTTTACGTTTTTGAAAGTCTCTTACTCTCCCAAAGACTGCATATATAAGATACATTACATTTTTGCTAAATTGTAAAATATATTAAAATCATATACTTCATACGATTCTTCAGAAAATATTCTAAAATGCTGATTTGGTGCATTAATGATTATTACAAATGTTAAATGACATAGTGACATAGATGACATAGTCACATTGCTTTTTGTAATTGTGATTTTATATCTTGAAGATGTGACTTTATATCTCCAAATTATTGGTGTATATTTTCCAATGTGTCTATATATTGAACAATTATGACTTTATCTTCCCCAATTGTTCCTTCATAACTCACAGCGTGACTTGTCTTATTTTATTTTAAATGTAATATCAAAATTGCATTTTTACACAATTGCAAGCTGAGGTGGAGCAGCAAAGAAGTGACAGATTTTCCAATTTTCTGTTTGTCACCAGAGGTAGATGATTCAACCTATGGGTCTATTTTCAAAAAATTAATCACACACGGACACACACATTTCCAAACATGTCACATATTCCTCACCAGTCTTGTTACATTTGGCAGCTGAATTATACACACACACACACACACACACACATTCTACTAAGATCTGAGACTAAAGAGAAGCAGGAGAGTATTTTGGCATTGGCACACACATGAGTAACTGTGGGTGTCCATGCCTACTTTTTCAGCAGCAGGGACAGAGAGCTTTGGCAGTCTCGTCTGCCCACACCCAGATTTAGCCCCTGTTCTCCTCACTCTCTCCATATGAGGAGCCAGAACTGGCTTGAACCACACTGACCTCAGATCAGTAATACAGCACAGGCCCTGGTACAGTTGTGAAGACACAATCAGGGCATGCTGTACTCTTATTTGGTACAGTGACAGCACTGCAGGTGGCTGATACTCACTTGTGTAGTGTCACTGACCTGACATGCATAAGGACCTGTATTGCATTGGTTGAATATGGTGTGTCTTCTGTAAAGAAACAGGAGATTTGCAAAGTGTGGTTGCACATTCTTTTGTCACAAAAGAGAGAGAGAAAGAGAGAGAGACTTCCACACACCCTTTTATGGACACTTGTTTCCACCTCTAACAATAACAAACAAATAAATAATAAAGTCGCAGTAATTATGAGAGACGATATCTCACAATTGTGACTTAAAAGGGATAGTTCATCCAAAAATGGATATTAATTTTGTGTTATATTTGTATTCTCAAACAAGTATTCTCCTTTATGAAGCACCAAGGACCACGGGTTCAGCTCAAAATCTTCTTTAATGTTCTACTCAAGAAAAAAAATTACATTATATAAAGGCGGGCGTATACGGTGCGATTTTTGTCGATGTACGAGTTCGCATGCAATTTTTTTCAATCGGGTGGAAATTTCATACACGTATGCTCGTATGGTCGCGGCTCGTATCATGTGCGAGGAATTATGGCTTACGAGCACTTCCCGACCTCCAGATAATTTTAAACATGTCTAAAAAGTTTGTGAGCTATCGGTTTGAATTCGTGACATGTACGGTTGAACGAGCCGATTTGTTGATCTAGCTAAAGTTGACCAATCACGAATTAGAGAAACCACAGAAGAAGAAAGACGAAGACGGCAGCGCCACGGCGAATGTGGACTATTGACCAGGAGGATAAACTCGCTGAACTCCGGCAGGATGTTTCTAGCAACGTGTACCATGCTATTTAATTCTCTCTCTCTCTCTCTCTCTCACATGCATATGTAGTTTACGGAGACTCTACATAGACGTAACGGTTTTTCTATACTCTATCCCCATACACTACCTCTATGCATCACGGAAAAATGCATGTTTAAAATTTAAATTAAACGCCGTTTAGTATATTTTTAAGCCATTTTGGTTTACGAGGGCACAGGAATTGTCCTCATTAACCATGTTTACATTGTAATACCTATGTCAGATATGTATAAACCATATATAAATGGACATTAAAGTAATCGCTCTCGCAGTACTTTAATGTCATACAGTGATCCTTCTGTGCAGCGGTGCTTCAAGTCAAATGCGTCTATCAACTTCGTGCGATTGCTTCTGGAATTCGCAGGTCTTTAAATTGTGTCATAAATCATCTCGTCCGTACGATTTTCAGATAAACTCACTCGTGATGTGTGCGTGGACATACGATCTTCCGATCATCTGAATTTGCACCGTGTATGCCCGCCTTAACACAATTTGACATTATATCTTACAATATACCTTTAAATCTTGCAGCTGTCACTTGTCAGTGCATATTTATATTTCATAATGTGACTAGTTCGCATTATCACCTAAAATCTCGCAATTGTGACTTTATATCACAATGTTGCAATGACTTAAAATCTCACAGTTCTCATAACTTTAACTATATATTTCACAATGTGACTTCATACGTTGCTATTTGACTTGCGATTTTGATTCTGAATTTCACAATATGACTTTAAATTTCACAATTGCAACCATATAAAGCAGCAGTTAAAGAACCTATTACTTTATTTCGCAACGTGACTTTATATCTTCAGATGTACTGTACATCTTACAGTGTGACTTTACATTTTATATAACAATTATCACCTTACTTCTCCCGATTGTGACTTTCTCTTCCACAGCGTGATCATATTTTAAAGTTTATCTCACAATGACATTTTCACACAATGTATCTTTTCTCTACTCTTCAATGCTTGCCTACTTTTTTAATTATAATTAATAGAATTTAATTCTAAGGGACAGAAAGAGGTTGAAAAACTACAACAAAATTGCAACCGTTTCAGTGCAAGAAATCTTGACTAACAAAAACACTAAAATACTAAAAGTCATCTTCAGTTGGGGAGGAATAAAATGATACAATAGCAATAGTAGGAAGTGGACCTTGAAAGAGTCTCAAATAGAAAAAGAAACTCAGTCCATGCTTTGTTGAATGTCTACAACAGCGAGTGAGTGGAGAGAGAGAGAACATGAGTGTATATATCAGTGTGTGCCAAGGGACTTCCCCTGGGAGAGTGGCAGTGCCCAAAGTGTGAGGTTCTCGGTGTGTGTGTGTACTGTATGTGTGTGTGTGTGTGTGTGTGTGTGTGTGTCTACAGTAAGCAGGTGCAGAGAAAACCCTAGCAGATCTAGGTCACCTGAGAAAACCAACACTTCACATTCACTGGACATATAAACGCGACCTGCTCTCATTCCTGCCAGTGACATAATTACATATTCACAGTGACTATATACACACAGAAACATTGCTTCAAAGTCGGACACATTCATTACCATGAACCACTCTGAATAATTTCCATGTTTTGTGCCAACTGGTCTAACTTCAGCACAGGGGATCAAATGGAGCGACGTGGCCATCCCAGCGACAGTGTGTGTGTAAATTGCACAGTGAAAACTCCAGAGGGAAGAGTTCAAACAAACACAGTCCTCCCTTTCAGAAAAACACTTCTACAACTAACTCAGTTTAAAACTTGCTGCCCGTGCACACCCTTCCTTTGGGGGTTTTGTTTGAGAGTTTGGCTGAATTGTAGACCAAAGAAGGATCTATTTATTTATACTGATTTGTGCCACACAACTTAAATAACATTATCAAGTGACTAAAACCTTCAGTAACTGTGTGGTAGGTATCAAGGAGTCAGACGCGCCAGACACGAAAGCAGAGAGCAATAGAGCAAGCTAGTGTTAGAAGTCTTTACACATACACACATACACACACATACAATTGCATAATAAATTTAAAGAAAATAGAATACAAAAAGATTACAAAGGCTCAGACTCAGCTGTACATTACATGTACAGAATTCTTTGCAGAGAAGGCAAATCCAGAATGGACTGCAACTATCAACATGATTAAAATAAATAAATAATAATAAAAAGTTATAATTTAATTATAATACTGTAGAATATAAAAAACAAATAGCTTGAGACTATTTCAACAAGGTATTTTTATGCTTATTAGAAGAAAGTAATTATTATATAGATTAAGTCATTCATTGCTGCTCCCATATTTTGGGTAATATCAAATAATGTTTGATGACAGAATGGAACATTTTTAAGAATTTTTGAAAACTTTTTTGAATTAAAAAATATAACTACTTAAAAATGTCAAGTGGTTGAACCATTATGAAAATTAATAACATATTTTCCTCACACCTTGAATACATGTGAGTGTAAAAATAGCTTTTAAGAAATACAATATTTAAGGAAAATAATATATATTTTAATAAATATGCTTTGGGGGTTTAATCAATTTGAGTTAAACTCATAATAGGTAAACATATCTATTATTATTTTTATTTTTTTAACCTATGGGTCATAAAGGGTTGGCCCTTGGGTCTTGATTTGGCAAACAAAAGTTTTTTCTGATATTAATAATAATTTAAACTGCTTCGCTACTAAGTGTTGTGGCATAATCATTTTATTAATAAATTATGTAAGTCATCGTCTAAAAAAATTAGTTTTAAATGTGACTTAATAGATCTGTCAAGGTTTGGTAAGGGAGGAACTCAGGTGCAGACAGGGATTCTCAAACAAAGAGTTTATTACAAAAAGGGGAAAACAAAACCCACGAGGGGGAAAACACGGAGCAAGGTAAAGACTAAATAACTAAAACAGGACTGGACTAGCAAGATAAACAAGGACTCTAAATACTAACTATAAACAAACACTCACGGTAATACAAACACTTCTTTAAGGAACAATCACAGAGTGGAACAATCACAATCACAGGTACAATCACAATGAACCGACGCAAGACAGAGCACACTAGGAGATCTAAATAGGGGTACTAATCAAGACACGACAGGTGTTACAGATAGGACAATCACGACACGACTGGGATAACAAGGGGGCGGGGCAAGGGAACGAGACAACACAAGCACATGGCCCAAAGACAAGGCCATGCGCTTGTACACAAAACATGGGTCTGTCATGATCCTGCCTCAAGACTAGGAAAAATCAAGGACACGAGGGCAGAATCATGACAGAACCCCTCCCTTAAGGAGCGGCTTCCAGACGCTCCTCAAGGGAACAAACACGGGACACGACTGACATGACAGACTGGGACACAGACACAAACCAACAGGACATGACAAATAACAACAAAGGCAAACATGAGTACACAACGGCAGGGTTGGGGTGACAAATAAAAAAAAACAAACAGGGAAGGGGAGGGGGCGGGACCACAAAGTTCATGGGGGACAGACCAGGGCGGGTGGGTGGGGTAGGAATCCTAGGAGGACAGGACGAAGGCTGACGACGGGGGGTACGGGCAGGTCTGGGTGGTGAGGGGCGGGGAGGGGTCTCGGGACAACTGACAGGGGACATGACAGGACCAGACAAGGGACGCGGGACAACACTTACGGGACGCGGGGCAAGACTTACGGGACGCGGGGAGACGACATCTACTGGACACGGGGGGACAACATCTACTGGACACGGGGGGACCACAGGACACGGGGCCACATCAACCGGACACGGGGCCACATCAACCGGACACGGGGCCACATCAACCGGACACGGGGCCACATCAACCGGACACGGGGCCACATCAACCGGACACGGGGCCACATCAACCGGACACGGGGCCACATCAACCGGACACGGGGAGACAACGGCTGGACACATAGGACTTCTGGGGACAGGGTCAGGGGACAAAACAGGACTGACGGGGACTTCTAGGATTTGGACAAGACGGGACAAATAATCAGAAAAGGCTTTAGCAGCAAGGATAATAGGCATCTCCTTATGAGAAGAGACCGACTGTACAAGAGTCCTTGCTGCAGAGTCGGCCGCGGCTCTCTCCTCCGCTCTCACGACTGCAGCTCTCTTTGCCGGCTCGGGCACGCTCACCGCTGCTGGCTCGGGCACGCTCACCGCTGCTGGCTCGGGCACGCCCACCGCTGCTGGCTCGGGCACGCCCACCGCTGCTGGCTCGGGCACGCCCACCGCTGCTGGCTCGGGCACGCCCACCGCTGCTGGCTCGGGCACGCCCACCGCTGCTGGCTCGGGCACGCCAGCTCTCTCCGCTGCTGGCACGGGCACGCCAGCGCTCACCGCTGCTGGCACGGGCACGCCAGCTCTCTCCGCTGCTGGCACGGGCACGCCAGCGCTCACCGCTGCTGGCACGGGCACGCCAGCTCTCTCCGCTGCTGGCACGGGCACGCCAGCGCTCACCGCTGCTGGCTCAGGCACGCTCACCGCTGCTGGCTCGGGAGGAGACAGGGTCACAGGACCGGCAGGCCCCTTCTTCTTCCTCTTCCTCCTCGGGCGCGGTGCAGAGGCTACAGCTGGGTCAGAGGCGGGTTGGGGGAGTTTGGTCTCGGACAGGGCAGACTCGGACGCCGAAGACTCTGAAGCCGACTCCCATGAAAACCGTCTCCCTCGCTTGTTGGGGAGACTGAAGGTAGTGGGAGGTGCCTCAGGACTCTGGGGGGGACTTGCCTGATCCCCCAGGGTTGCCACGGCCAGGACACGACCCTCTGGGACCGTGGGCAGCTGGGTAGGTGGGGACCTCTGGGGCTCCTCCTCTCGCCCGCTCGCTCCGGAACGACCTCCCCTGGTCCCCCGGAACACCACAAGGCGAGAGCCCTCAAAACAATCTCGCTGGCCGGCTGATGCCATCCAGCATTGCCTCCTGTCTGCTGAGTTCCATTGTGGTCGGTTCATTCTGTCAAGGTTTGGTAAGGGAGGAACTCAGGTGCAGACAGGGATTCTCAAACAAAGAGTTTATTACAAAAAGGGGAAAACAAAACCCACGAGGGGGAAAACACGGAGCAAGGTAAAGACTAAATAACTAAAACAGGACTGGACTAGCAAGATAAACAAGGACTCTAAATACTAACTATAAACAAACACTCACGGTAATACAAACACTTCTTTAAGGAACAATCACAGAGTGGAACAATCACAGGTACAATCACAATGAACCGACGCAAGACAGAGCACACTAGGAGATCTAAATAGGGGTACTAATCAAGACACGACAGGTGTTACAGATAGGACAATCACGACACGACTGGGATAACAAGGGGGCGGGGCAAGGGAACGAGACAACACAAGCACATGGCCCAAAGACAAGGCCATGCGCTTGTACACAAAACATGGGTCTGTCATGATCCTGCCTCAAGACTAGGAAAAATCAAGGACACGAGGGCAGAATCATGACAAGATCTGAGTAAAAACAAAAAAAACAATAACATCACATGACCCTTATACATTAAAAAATTCTATTCAACCAACACAGCAAATTAATCCCTGATAAACTATTGCATGCAGTTCAGTCACTCACTACAGCTTGTGTTAGTTCCTACATCTCAGTTTTAGTTGTCTGCAGTCTGTTAGAACAGTTTAACTGCTGTCCGCGGTGCCAATAAATGAATGAAAAGGAAATATTTTACTATTTTTATTCTAATAGCTAACAGTCTGGTTTCAGTCGTATAGCTCAAAGCTTGTTTGTGCAGCAATACAGACTCGAAGTCTACGAAAACATCAAAAAACATCAGAGAGGTGGTCAAAAGCACACAGTCTGGCACCAACACAGAGAAATGCACTACATTCAGATATGTAAGTACACTCACAAACATGACCACAGCCACAACACCCAACACTTCAAAAGAGTCCCACTTCATTACTAGACCTGGAGCATCCATCACAACGCTGGCACAGATCTGTGATCGCAAAACTTTACATCCAAAGCTTAACTGCTCTGGAGGCTCTCCAGTTAATTTACATTTAAGCATTCAACTTTTTTTATGGTTCGTTAGGAAAATTAACCCCAAAAACAAACAAACTTTACAGAAGTTAACCTGCCAAATCCAGCCTAAATTGATTTGCTGGTCTTAACTGATCTCACAACCTGGTCAGGTTGATTTTTTTGGCAGGTATTAGAGGCTTCTTGCACTTTTTTCTTTTTCTTTTTCAGGTGGTCAGGTATCATCTAAACCAGTTTATGATGCCTTAATCCAAAACTAAAAAATTCAGTCATTATTTACTTACCCTTGTGTCTTTCTAAAGCTATATTTCCTCCTACTGCTGAAAACAAGAGATGATATTTTGAAGAATGTTGATAACCAAATCCCCATTGAATTCTACTGTATTTTTTGCAAATGCAATGGAAGTCAATGGGAACTGTAACGGTTTAGCTATCGACATTCTTCAAAATATCATCTTCTGTCTTCCACCAAGAAAGACCGTTTTTATTTTCTCTGCAGGAAGTCCAGATGATTTGGTTTGGAAACAAATCATGATGAAATTATAAGAGATCTCATTTGAGTCTCTTTTTCGCTCTCTGGTTGATCCTGAAACCCAAATGTAAACTGAAGAGTTAAATAAAGAAATAAATAGAGTAGGATGGAAACCTCCTTTTAAATGGACTGGACTGCGAACATTACATTTTCCCTCTTTCGCTTTTCTTGCATTTACAAATCTGGCCTCAGATCAGGAGCCAAGGGCAACTTCTCTCTTCACCACAGGCTCAAACCCCTCCATTGTCCCTTTGAGCACAAGGCCAGTGTGTATCGGTCTCCTGACTACAACTGGACCTTGCTCATGAAACAGGCCTTTATCCAAGCTTCAACAATCGGGCTCCTTCTTCCCACACTGACATCAGTGCAGTGGGCAGAGCGGAGCGTCCCTGAACTCCCCCAAAGCTCTGAGGCCTCGAGTTACTCAATGTGGCGTGCCTGCCGTTCCTTGTGGTCTAGACACCCATTTTGGACTTTCGGGCTGGGCCATGCTGCCTACACATTTCCAAATCTAGACGGATTGACTTTCCATTTGCCAGAGCGAGGACTTGGAGAGGTCATCCAGAGTCAGACGGGTTCATGTTCTGAAACATTCTGATGACCAAGGGGTGGTTAGAGAAGTAAAGCAGTCATGCTCAGTGCAAAAAATATATATATAATCTAGACTAAATAATAATATTTTACTATAGCCCCCCTTTGAATAATATGCAAAGGAAAGTGGAAAAAGACATCACACTAATATATACTGTATTTGGGATAGTGCTGTACAGTGATTGTAAATGTAACCAGTCTGATGATTTGCAGTATGCCTATTAAATGCTAAACATTACATAACAAAATAAAGACGCCTTTAAAATATTGTTTAAAAAACATACATTTTAAAATAAAGAAAATGATAAAATTAATAAGACGGCACTAAAAGATACCTGCAAAATTCTCAAATTAAATTAAATTAATTTCTTAAAAACAAAGAAAATATATAAAGGACAGTACATCTTAAAATATGTCTTATATTATTTAAGATATATAAAATACAGTATATGTTATATGATAGTAATTGTTAAAAAGTATCAAATAATTTTTTTTAAATAAAGTAATATAGTATTTTAAAATAAAATAAAATAAAACTGTTGTAGACAACGTCTCAAGTAATTCCAGTTGGGCACCTACAGCTCAAAAATCTCCGTATATCCACAAAACCAGCGCTTTCATTTTCACTGAAACTGTGGTCCCCATGCACAATATTTCATCAGTTCATGTTAAATCCTGCAGTCAGCTGATCTTGGTTTGGTCTTGGAGAGCTTAAGCTGGATACAGCTGACAGAGTCAGCTTAGATGAGAGGAAAATGTAAAGCAGATGTCATGACTATGTTGTTTTGTCAGGTGTATTGTTCTTATCCCCATCTCAACCAGCTTAGCAGCCCACACAATGATGCTCTTAAGCCTGGGGAGCCCACATATACAACTAGGCTTTCAGTTCACTCAGAAGTTATAAAGAATCCCAGAACATTGATTACAGAATGATGCATTATGCTTCCCTGTAACTTTCACAAAAGCCTTTCATTTTTTTGCTCACTAGTCTCTGCAAACCTATATATTTTTTGATACTAGTCAGACTAGTGTTAGATATAGCATGTGCTTTTTTACACTCAAAAACAGCTGTATGGAGAGTAACAGAGGATGTAGAGATTGCTGGAAATGTTATTAAAACTGTTGTTTTACTATTTTTAAGACAATCCAGAAATTTTGAGAAAATTTTGGAATATGTTCACTACGGTTCAAAAGTCTGGGTTTGCTGTTTATTTGATGACGAATAGAGTAAAACATTTTCAAATATTAATAAAATCTAAAATAGCCTTTTTAAGACACAATTTATTCCTGTGATGTCAAAGCTTAATTTTCAGCAGTCATTTTACTCCAGTCTTCAGTTTCACACGATTCGTCAGAAATCATTCTAATATGCTGATTTGCTGCTAAAAAACATTTCTTATTATTAATGTTGATAACAGTTAGTGCTGCTAATATTTTGTGTGGAAACCATGATGCATTTGTAGGATTATTTGATGAATAAAAAGATAAAAAGAACATAATTTGATAGAATGCAAGTATTGTAACCACATCGCTTATTCAGCACAGCCGAGTATATTATATATAGTTTGTTAGAATGATCTGAAACATCTGCTGATATCTCGTTAAAGGCACATCCCCTTTCCTTATGATTGTTGTTAAATGTTTTTTCTAGCCTGCAAAACACAATTTTGAAATTACCTTAGATTTCCAGGTTTTTCAAATTAAGTTGTTACTGGTTGACTGTTACCTATATATATGGTTTATATACAAAAAACAAGGTATTACTATAGTACATTATGTAAAAATAAAAATAAAAAAGGTATACCCATGATTTATGTGTTTATTTTAATTATAGTTTAAAAGTATAAAGTCAGTTAGTCTTTTAAGGGTGCATTAAATCAGTCAAAACTAGGGCTGGGCGATATGGAGCAAAAAATATATCTCGATATATTTTGCTATATCTCGATATACGATATATATCTCGATATCTTTACAGGAAAAATAACCCCCAAAAAACTATTGCAAAAACAAATATGGCAAATATTATGTTAAGGGGCCTATGAAACATTTTATTTTTTTCTTCACCATATGTTTTATTGTTACCTAATTCTGTGTTTTAGCATGTGCAATTATTTAAATGCATAAAAACAACTTAATTAGTTAAAAACAATTCTTAAAATAGCCTTATGTGAAATGTTTTTTTCCCTTCAGAAATTCTGTGTATTTACATTTTTCTGATTATCAAATGAAGGCATAAAACATTCATTTAATTTATCTTTTAATTATTTAAAATTAAGCAAACTTTATTTTTTGGTAAACAAAGGTGATTTACTATTAAAAATAAAACATGGGAGAAATGTTGTGTGATTATTCCTTATAAAATTATGTTCGTTTCATTTTAATAGTAGTAGTATTGGGCTATCTGTACAATAGTAATAGATTTCTGTCAAATACTTTTATTTTGACGGGTTTACCTTTACAGTTCTTTGTATGTGATACCACAGTCTATGATGTGATATGAGCTAGTCTTACTCAAATCAAACGGTCAGATGCTCATGAAGTGACTCTCAGTGCAGTTCTGGAGATGTTCCTCATGTGTTCACGTCATTATTTAGAGAGAGGAAAGACAATGAAATCAGCGCGAGCATTATGCGAGCTTCCGTGTTTAATGAATGAAGACGCGCTTCTGCTCCATTCGTTGACACAGACACGCAGAACATGCAGGATTCATATTTAAATAGACTTTTCCGGGTTAATATTTGCAGGTATTAGTCCATTTCGCGATTTGATGTAAGTGCATGACCGACTTTTGATTAATTCATTTAAAATTTGACCAATTCCGTGACATTCCGCGTTAAACTGTAAATTCCATTTTTATGACTGGATTCCGCGATTCCGTCCGCGTTTCATTGGGCCCTACAGTAGACATCTGCCTGCCGTTCGCCCTACGCCTTAAAACTGAAGTATCTCCATATAATGGAGCCAGTTGTCTTTTTTTTTTTTTTGACTAGTTCTCTACACGCGAGGTGAGAGGGGACAAAAGCAAGGAGGCGGGGGGCGAGCGAGCGGGGGCGAGCACAGCACAGGGAAGGCAAACAAGCAAAGTGTCGGAATCAGAATATAAACAATATATCGATATATACGATATGTCAAAATCCATATCGTGTTTAAAAAATATCTCGATATATTTTAAATATCGAGATATCGCCCACCCCTAGTCAAAACTGACAGTAAAGAAAATAAAGACATTTTAAAAAAATAATAAAAATATTTTCCAATAGTTTCTGTTCTTTTAAACTTTCTATTCATCAAAGAATCCCATGTAATTAAAAAAAAAACAAGAATACTTTCTGAAGGATAATGTGACACTGATCACTTGAGTAAAGGTTTCTAAAAATTCAGCTTTGCATCACAGAAATAAATTACACCTTAATATACATTCAAATTTAAAACCATTATCAATGTTACAGTTTTTATTGTATTAACTTTAAAAGGCAGTGAAAATCCAAAAAGACAATGTCCATGTCCAAAAAGCATGACGATAACATGGTACTATTTCTTTTTTTGTACTGTACCAACTGTAAAGACATGTTCATAGAAAATGCTTACACTGCAACTAAGTGTGCACAATCATCTCAAACCTACACACATCCTTCTCACACAAAAAACATACACACTGTTTCTTCCAGACTTTACAGAGTAGCCCCGCTGCACCTGAAGAGCGCTGTCTTTCCTCCATTCTGCTTCCAAAGCAAATACTGTTAGTTAGACTTTAATTTGTAAAATACGCCCATAAAAGTTATTCAGCATAACCGCTCGGCTCCAGCCATTAACGCATGCAACATTAAATAGCATTAGATTCATATCACATTCTTTCTTCTCCTTATTATCCCATTATTATTATTTCCTCTTACTCGCTTCTGCTTTTGGGAATAAAAATGCACCATTATTAATGTTTCATGCTAATAAGTCACATTTAAAAGTGAGAAAGAGGGAGACATTGGCATGTAAACACAACCCTGGCTTGCATTAAAAAGACATTAAACTCAGTTCTGAGGTGAATACCTGAGAAAATAATATAAAAGTAAGAGAAGTTAGACAGAGAGAAAGAGATCTGCAACTGTTAAACTTAAGCAAGCCTACCTGAAGGTCAAAGAATTTACTGTATCTTCTGTAGATGACGTGGGACGTGGAGTCAGAGTATGTGACATTGATGAGATACACCTGAAAAGAGAAAAAGACAAAGACAATTACAATCTCTATGATTTATGATTCTGACATTGTGCAGTTGTCTAAACCTGCATTTTTGAGTTAAAACAGCAATTGCACGCATTCAATCAGGTTTTAGCCTGATTGAGGACGAAGAAACCTACATTTCGCTGTCGTCTGGATAATCTATGAAAATATAGGTATGCCTACACACACATATAAAAGTTGAAATACAGTTTTTTTACAGTGTGTGACATTCTAACCTGCCATTGCTTGGCAAAAGCATATTTGCTATTCATTTTTGTGCCAAAAAAAGTGGGTTAAAACTCAAGAGCGAGATATGTAATGACATCACAGCACTGGGTGTTCAGGAAACGCCACTGTATTTCCTGCAGGTATACAATTCCTAACAAATCCAGTTCTATTGTCCTGCATCAGAAATAAAGATCAAATGTTTAGTTCCTCCACAAGGCCACCAGCAGACAGTATGACATCATGCGGAACCAGGGGAATTTCCCCCTGGGCGGGATACTGGCAGGGTGCCTCTGCCCTGCACCCGACTCAGCAGCGGATGGGACGGCTTCCTCTGTCCTCTAAACACAGGACATGTGTCATCCATCTTTCATGACACGCTGCCATGTTAAGATCACTCCTTATAAAGACTATTGTTTTTGAAGTTTCAAAGACATTGGAAAAAAAGAAATAAATACTTTTTACTTATTCTTTTCAGACTTTCTGTTTAGGAGTTTTGTCACTTGGCAGTTGATAAAATTAGCAAATAATAATAATAATAATAATATTAATAATAAATACACATTGCAATGTCCTGGTAACCACCCAAAACACCCTACCAGAATTATTATTGTTAACTAAAACTGAAATTATTAAAAAACATGTATAAAAAAAATAAATAAAAAAAAACAATATCAGATGAAAAATGAAATCTTATTTCGGTTAAGTTAATTAAATCTAATGTTTAATCTGAAGCACTAAAATTGCTAACTGGAAATAAATAATAATAAAACTGAAATAAAAATTAACTAAACCTAAAGATTATTATTAGGAAATGACAGAAGCACATAACAATTACCAAAAAATAAACTCAAATTAAAATGAAATGTGAAAATATAAATAAAAAAGCAAATTTAATTGTAATAGTATATAAATAATATTAAAATAACACTACATCCTAAATATATGCATGCATTTTTTTAATAATCAATTATGACTCTCCAGGGTCTAAACGAAGACACTTCAAGTCTGTTCAAGGTTTTCTTTACTTTGAGCAGCATATCTGAGTATCAAGTCCATAGATTTGAAAAATATAATACATTGTTAAACATTGCCTTATTTTTGCTCTGTATTGCAGAGTATTGCATGTCTGTTTACCATGGTAACCACCAAAATACAAGTTAGTTATTAGTGATTTCTGCTCAGGCAAGCATCACTGCTGCTCATACTTTTTTCAGAATTTCCAAACACCCTTACTATAAAAATTCTGGGCTTAACTCGTCTCACAGTACATGTGCTACAAACATGAAAGAGACTTCAAATTGCATGGCTCAGTGAGAAGATGTCTGCTATTGTTTAAACAATTACATTTGCACCTGGCTAATGATAAAAATGTGCAATAAAAAAGGGTTGAATCAGAAATCGCTCCCCATACTCTACAAATGTCTGTCCTCTGAAATAATGCACTTTATACCGTATTTTCCAGACTATAAGTCGCACTTTTTTTTCATAGTTTGGCTGGTCCTAAGACTTATAGTCAGGTGTGACTTATTTATCAAAATTAATTTGACATGAACCAAGAGAAATGAATCAAGAGAAAACATTACCGTCTCCAGCCGCCAGAGGGCGCTCTATGCTGCTCAGTTCTCCTGTAGTCTACACTGAACACATAGAGCGCCCTCTCGAGGCTGTAGACGGTAATGTTTTCTCTTGGTTCTTGGTTCTAAATAAATGCCACGTATAGTCCAGAGCGACTTAAATATGTTTTTTTTTTCTCATCATGACATATTTTTGGACTGGTGCGACTTATACTGAGGTGTGACTTATAGTCCGAAAAATACGGTAAGCATAAATAAGGGCAATTTTAAAAACAGTTTCACACCAAGCAAAGCACTAGCAATCACCCAAAACACACCAGTTACCACATAGCAATATGCTAACACTACTAACATTGTTTCACAGAGCTTTGCACCTACAGTAGAAAAGCACTAGTAATCACAGTGGAAAACACACTGAAAACCAAACAGCAACATGCTAACAACCCTAACACTGTGGCCCTGGGTTTGCACCTAGACCTGTTTTAAAAACAGCTAAAACTAGCCTGGTCGTAGCTGGTTTAGAAGGCTTTTGGTAACTTCTTTAGCTGGTCATGCTTGGAAAAAAAGCTACTTCCCGCTTAAACCATCTCAGAACTAGGTTTTTACAGCAAAGCACTCGTATTTACCCAGCAAAGCACCCTAGCCACTACGTAGCAACACGCTAACAACCCTAACGCTACGGCACTGAGTTTTCCACCTGGCACTTCTGAAACACTGAAGCAGTAAACCCAGGGTACGGAGCAGACACTTTCACATCTGTTGCGATAGAAACTAACTCCAAATGGTAGCGATACCGCAAACCTTTTTTCCCACAGAATGTTTAGAGCAATTGAGTCTGGGCTCGATTATAAGATGAACAAACCATTTGATTTACCTCATCTCCATAGTCTGTCATGTATCAAAGATTATGTCATGGACCATAAAGTGGGAAGCGGCATCAGCTTTTCTGTGGATAATGAATTGCTATCTGCTATCATATGAAACAAGCAGATGTTTGTGGTGGAGCTGCGAGGAGAGTGAGAGACAGATAGAGGAGGCTCTGACCTGTGCTGTGAGACATGCTAGTGAGTATTTGCATTGTGCCAGGTTAAAGTGCCTCGCCTGTTAGCAGAATGCTGGGAAACAGCCTTGACTAAACCGCCTCACGCTGTTTCCCACAGTGTGTGTGCAGCTATCCAAACAGATACATGCTTATCACACACTGCGTGCCTGGAAAAGTGTGTGAATGTGGGAGATAGACTGCATGAGAGGCTTTCTTTGGAGGCATGTGCTAAAAAGTACTCCATGTGTGTGTGAGTAACACCTACAGGAGTTATTTAAAGACCCCTGACCGGCATGGCATGTATGGTTGCTGATTGTGCCCTTCTCTGCCCAACTGTAATATGTGATTTCACCGAGGAGAGCAGCCTCAATCATCTCATGTGTTTGTGTAAGATGGGACCGCTGGGACCATCTTCAGGGTAACCACAGTAGAAAACAGGATTGCAGAAAGCCCACGCCCAAAATATCAAGCGCGACTTAGCACTGAAACAAAAGAGACTAAGCCAACAGGACATCCACCACAAATACAATTGCTATATTAAACCATGTTCACAATGTTTCTGACTTTTTTTTTTTTTTTTATTAAAAATTTTCAAACATTGCTAATAAAACACTACAGTGTTTACAAAACAACTGTAACAGATGTTTCGCCCATAACATCTGTTCTCTTGGCACTGGATTTGACTATATCCATTGATGTTGTTGAAAAGCGTGCAACAAAGAGTCCTGTTTTCAGGTGTTCTTGAAAATCCTTAGACATAAAAGAACAGACGTAACACAATGGAGACCTCCCTCTTCAGATACTTATCCTATGACGGAGTCAAGGAACAAGATTAAGACAAAGCAGCTGGATTCCTGGAGGCCACAGATACACTATGTATATAAGCATACTTGTCATTTTTTAGAAGAAAACCCTGATTCTGTTTCCAGCAGAATCAACAGTAATCTTCAAAGTATGGCAGGAAACAAAGCACATCACCCACTGATTAAAAACTTCAATTAAACTTTCAAAGGTTTGGTCGCTCACATTTTATACTGTTCATAAATAAATACAAGTCAGCACAAACACTCAGATCATACGATCAGGAAGTGTCTTGAAAGGCTCAGAGAACAAAACTGCATTTGATCAAAAACCAAAGCTTTCCTTATAATCATGCATTAGATTGATATGTTTTGATTTGAATAAAGCACGCAAACTTGTCGCCCAAGGCAAATGCATGTCATCTAGGGTCCACCACTAACAAGAGGAATAGATAGTACTTAATGTAGAAAACTTTAATAAAAATTAAATTTATACATAATTTACTTTCTAAAACATGTATTTTTGGTGTTGTTGTAGCTGCTCGATTATGACAAAAATCATAATCACGATTATTTAACACGATTATGAGGGGGCCATATGACCAAAACTTTATATGTGTGATTTATTTAAAGAAAGTGATACATATCAAATATGTATTTTCTCTGCATCGAAAGACTAAGAGCATCATTTTGACACATTCTTGCGTATATTTGAGCGTTTAGGCGCGAACCTTGAGCTAAATGATGACTTTACATGTCCGTGTTCCGTCTCTAAGCGCATTTCTCTTCCTGAGGAGCAGTGAAAGTTCTCTTTCACGCTTAAAAAAAAAGAATAAATATACTTTTATAAATAAAGCATGTCCCATTATGTCAGGTAACATGGTTTTACTGATTTGCACGGGAAATTGGGCTTTTATTGAGGAAGCTCGTTTTAGCTTGATTATTGTATTTTCATGATTGTTGGAGGTCGAAATCGAACCATTTTTTCAATTAATTGCACAGCCCTATGTTGTTGTGAAAAATTCATTGGTGCACATTATAAAATCAAATTTATTTAAATAATTTAATAATTTTCATTTTGAATTATTAAATCACATTAACAAAATATTCTTAGATTTATTAATACATCTGCCGCATTTCACTTCGAAATAATCACATTACAAAGTAAAATGGGTTGAAAATGCTGTCATGTTAAATGTACACAATCAAAAGGGAATAGTTTGACCGCCATTATTTTTAGTGAGTTGGCAAAACTACTTCCAGATCATTTTGTCCATCTGTATACAACAAATTTCCATTAAATAAATATTAGGACAAATTTATACAAAACCAGTGACAAAAGTTGATTATTTCCATTTAAAGCATTCAGAACATACATTGTCCCACACAACACACTGACCCAAACCCACAAACTCAGAGGCTAAGTACTATAAATGCGTTCCAATCACTGCAAATTTGGCAACTGCTCCAAGCCCAGGTCTCAAGGGGTGAGCGTTTACTGCAGGGTTTAATCTGGGTAACTCCAGGCGGATCAACTGGTAATGGGATTCTGGAAAGGCAATTTCCCACAGGAAGTGATAACTTCTAAATCATTACTTGTAAATCATTAATTAAACAATATGTAGATCAAGGCAGAGAGAGCAAAAGATGAAAGGTAACTTCCTGATCCTCCTCACTGAGAATTGTGTTTAACAAAGACCCAAAGAACAAACCCATTTGACACTCATTCTCTCTCTACTTCCTTTGCATGTTCTTGTGGTCATTTCCAGTTTGCTGGTGCCTCTTTCACCCCAATGCAAATGAACATGCACATTCCAGCTCCCAGATAGAGATGGGGTACAGGAAGTGGAACTTGAGTGCACCTCGTTTCCTGGAGAAGTGCAGATGAAAAAGTGTCAACTCAGCGTACACGTCAATCTTTGAGCATCAAAACCTTTGGCCTTACAGAGCAACCTGGGACAAGGCACCTCTTCTGAAACTCAAAGAGTGTGTGAAAGCGGAAGACATTTATTATCCACTGACAAGGACGCTGGTAGATTTAGGAACTGTAACAAACCGATAATCTGCAATTGGTCATATATCATCCAGCGAATTTAGATTTTTACTATTGCATACCAGACACTTGCGAATGGGAGCGAATAGCCAGCCACTTCCAGGAAATGTTGTATCTGGTGGTGTGCAGACAAAACTGTCAGCGAGTGAACACAGTACTACTATTTTCCAGCTCTATTACACCTACATGGCCTTTCAAACCCCCTCAACAATCCCATCTTTCTTCATAGAGCCCTTCAAGAGAGCCAGACCCAGCATCCCAGGCAAAACAGAAACATCATAAACAAACACGTCATTAGTTCATGTCATTCAATCAGCTTAGAATCAATTAGCATACATTGAATGCACTGGAAATATGACACAATTCTGATAAAGTATCCTTTGGTTTTGGATTATGTTCTTTATGGGTGACGACGTCATTAGTTACTGTGTGAGAGAAAGCCATTTCCCATGAAGGCTGCTGTACTGAGGCAGAGCTTCACTTCCAGCCCACACATGTTGTCACCAGCAGCTCTGGCATCATTTGTTCTCTATGATGTAATCAAGCTGCACTGAAAGCAATAGCGTTCGCGCCGCAACTGGCGGCGGGCAGACAGTAACTCTACAGAAAGGAGCAATGAGCTTTAGTGCTCCAAGATGTCATGTTGGACAAAGAACAAGCGAGGAGGAGGGGAAATGAAAACGCGGAAATTGAAGACAGGCAGGATGCAGCAGGAGTCATTTATCAGTACATAAATGCATGCGAGTGCTGGTATAGGATGTGTGTGGGATATGGAGGGAGGGAGGCTAGTTTAAAGGGACAGTTCACCTAAAAATGAAAATTCTGGGTTTCTGAGACACCCATTCCATGTCTGTCAACAAACAAATGGAGATCTTGACAGCTCAAATATACAAGCAAAACAACATTTTCCCAGTTTAATTCCATTCTAGGTTACCTTTCTTATTTTTCCTTTTTTAATTAAAGCAAATCAAATTCTCATTGTTGTGGTAATCAACATTCTGCCCCAAATGTTGTTGATTGAGCTTAACTTCTATTAAATCCACAATATTAATTATACCTACAATATTAAAGTCTGTAAGCCCAAGCTATTGGGCAGCGTCAAAAAGTGTTGGAATAAAGTGCACACATCTTGTAGACAACTTTTATGGTCCTTTTAAATCAGATTAATCACCATTTGTTTCTGTGGATGTTTCCACATATGGAAAATAGCGGCATGAACATTCTTCAAAACTTCTCCTTTAGGGCTGCACTGAAAACAATAAAGTCTAAAACATCTGGAACAACAGGAGGATGAGTAAATAATGAGAAAATGATCATTTTGGGGTGAAAGAAAGAAAGAAAGAAAGAATCATGGCTTTACTCAATTTTTGTGTTGAATAAAAGTGTTTTAATAGCCCTTACGCAGGGTAAACTCATTTTTCATGTCATGTTGAGGCATGATTGTCTTGTAGTGGCCTATGACAAGGATTTAACAGATGGAAACAACTAAGGAAATGTGTCATATACAAAAGCTGAAAAGGCAGCAGATTGTCTGTGGAGAGCTTCAAGGCAGCTTCATGTAACGTTCACACACACAAACAGATTTCGGACATATGGGGCTCTGTTGGGAACCAGTGCTCGCTAATGAATTGTGTGAGAAAACATATCACACACAAACAGAGTTCCCACGAAGACATAACAGAAGCAATTCTATCTACCTTCAGAGGAGGGTCTCAGTGCTCACTTCCTGTCTGGAAGCATGCAATTTTCCATTGTATGGCCCCCTATTTTTACTTAGTCCAACTTCAAATTCTCAGCTGACTAATGATGACAAACCTGTAGTTCTTTTCCGAAGTGGTTGTGAGTACACTCTCAATCATCCTACCAATGCACATAAAACTTGTCCCAAGTCAGAGTAAAACCCAGTAAGAACCTTGTCTTGTATATGAATGAGTTTTTTCCCCTCTTTGTGTTAATACAGCCAAGCTTCCATTCAAAGAGAGGAAGTCGGACCATTCCTGGGGATTAAAACAAGGGCATGTGGGTTCACATTTCCCCTCCTCCTTTTTCTCTCTCTCTCTATCTCAAAAGGAAACATACCCAGCTGTTTGACAAACATTACTAAGGAGACTGAACAACTGCCTTTCTTTTTTTACTCTCTTTCCAGAGTATGTTGAAGCCTGTGGGATATAGGGCCATGCATATTCCAAAGGTTCACTCTCTCGGGAGAAAATGTAGTGAATCTGTGGCAAAGCAAATGACTCCAGTGCAAGTTATGGGGGAGGATGCTGCACTAATGCTGATCTGAGAACAGTTGTGTTGTTCTCATGGTTAAAAGATCGAGACAGTGGGCCCATGTTAAACAAGCTGTTTAAAAACAAAAAGCCACAACTACTGATGAAAGTCAAGGCTGTTAAAATGTACCATCACTTAAAATGACAGAACTTTTGGTTGACTGGTTAAAAAAATGGGTTTCTGTTTTTAATGACAAAAAAAAGTCTAAATTATGTGTCTGTGTGAAAGTTTTTTTTTTTTTTTTTTTTTTGGTATACCACCTTTTTGCTTCAGCGTGCACTCAAGCTTGAATAAACTTCACATGTTTATATTGCAGAATTTTAATTTATATCTGGAAATAAACTACGGTTTAGTATTTTGGTGGGGAAAATATGCAAAACTAATAAATGTTTCTGCCTACGATTTAGCACTAGAAATAGTTCACTAATCAATTGGTAACATAAACCATCTGGACTCTTTGTACAGTAGGTCAGATATATTTGCTTCCCTTGAAGCACAAGATGCTCTTTGGATCATTCTCAACATTTATAAATGAATACATGGAGGGACATGCAAAACACACAAAGACTCAACTTTTAAAATATATATGCACTTAAATAGTTCTATTAGCTATTTAATTAGTAATGAAAAAGTTGCATTCAATTGGAAAAATCCATTACAGACTGGACTTTTGTGTACATAGCTATAGGGTGAACTCTGGGAAAATAAAATGGGTCAGGTTTTTATTATATGCCGAAAATTGCACAGATTCACTCTATATAATTTATGTAGAACTAGACTTTAGGTAATTTATATTATCTTCTAGTACATGCTTTCAAGAAGTGGTAGCATAAATATTTAAAACAAACAGCAGAGTCCATCTTTTGCAGGAAATGCATAAGCTTCTGTTCCAGCCATATATGGGCACTTTTTCAGACCACTAACCCCTGAATCTGTCACTGAAGTTGTGTCCTAAATTGCTAGAAAAGGGGGTGTGACAGAAAGTTTAATAACTAATAACAGATGAACAAAACACCAGTGATCATTATATTCTTCTCAACATAGTTTTGGATCCTTTCAGCAACATTTCTTTATGTTCATAGAAACAATAAAGCATAATTGTAACCGTTTTCACAAACTATGATCAAGGTGTTTTTATTGTACTGATTATGCAATTGACATTACCTGCAGACATGTACTAATTTCATTTGCATCTTACACAACAAGTCATAAGAAATCGAAATCTTCTTTAATTAACTCTAATTAACTTGCCAAATAAAGAGAATATAATTGAGTAGGCAGGTCATTTTTAATTGTTTTTATTTATGTGTTTTTCCTTAAACGGCCCTATGTGGTTTCTATGTGTATTATTCTCCAATTAAAAAAAAAAAAACCTCTCTGACTCATCTCGGCTAATGGTTTAAAAAAAAGACTTTTTATAGGACAGCGCAGAACCAGCTCAGAACGCATTTGTTCATTCGTAGCAGAAATGTCAGATGCGTCTTTCTGTATCTCAGCATCAGGTTCGAGAAGGACGCAAGGTGAATAGGTAGCCAACTCACGTAATGTTTGGATGGATTCCTCCTCTTCTGCACATCCACCACTTTTACATCCAAAACTGTCCGAAACTGCATTGTGAGAACAGAGGCTTCGGGAGCACGGCTAGTAATCAGACAGCCACAGAATGAAATGGACAGTCACGAAGACGTCTGCACGAATAAAATCGATGTCCCTCTTCTCAATGAAAGCAAACGAGTGTTGCCCCCCGGCCCGTGCGTTTATCCCCCCTTGACGTAATGTAGAAATGAAGATCGAGTAATAAATGCTCTTAAACTTATATCCGTCCGCAGGAAACCAACATTCCCGTATCCGTTTCTCTCATAACGCAGAGCGGATTTTCGAACCGCGGCGTTCCAGCTGAATTCGAATCGAGACACGTTCTACAGTGTCATTCTGCAATCCGGATCGGCGCGTCCTTTGTGTGGACTACAGTAGAGTAGCTGAGGTCTGGGGGTTCTTCTTAAATGTGAGCGGCGCGCGTCATAAAGGCCGGGGCGCATTCAACGCGAAGTCCATTCGGCAGGAAACGCGCGCGCGCTGGGATATTTGGGCAATGGGGCTGGGCTTCTTGACAAGGGCTCTCTTGCAGTTTAAGAGCCTCTACAGGGAAGAAGAAGAAAAAATACGAGTGTTGTGTTGATATCGTTGTCCTCCTTCGCAAAAGAGACAATGGCTGGATTTTAAAGGCCAGGCATTGTTTGTTTAGTTTGCTTCAGCTTGTTTAAAGGCCAATTGTGAGAGAAGATAATGCAGTAGCGTATCTGGACTAGCCATGTAACACACCAGAAATTAACTGTCATCTGAAAAAAAAAAGTTCCATAAATATAAATGTAAAATTTGCATGGTCTATACGCATACAGACAATTTCATAAACGACTGCTGCGCGAGAATATCACGGAGAGTGTGAAACGTGATTTTCGCTACTCATATTGTCACCGAGCATAGATACCTGAACGCGCAAAAAGATACAGATGTGCTCATGGACAGTGCGTATCTATCTGCTCACAGTGACCTCCTCAGGCCATTGAGTGTAACTACAGCTTCAAAAGACCCATTCAGCTCACCCATTATAAAACTCCAGGACACTCTTTATCACTGTAAGTGAAATGGAACTAGTTCCATCAAGGTAACAAGAACACGTACAAAAATGTATATATATATATATATTAAAAACATAAATAATGGATGAAACTGACTTTAATTATTTAAATGAAACTGGATTCTGTAACTTGTTAACAATATGTCTTCATGATTGTCTTTAACACTTGTATTATATTTTCTTTTTTATAATTAAAACATGATGCTACAAAACAGTGTTGGGTGCTTCTATTGTGCTTATTATGTCACTATTGCATTCTAATAATGTCAGGTTAACTCCAGCACCACTTGACTCTGATTCTGGCTGCTGGACAATATATGCAGGACATGGCATCCTTTCTCAGCATCTGCCAAAAAAAAAAAAACAACAACATATGATGAAGGTCCTCTACTCACATATTACAGTATGGGTATATTTTGAAATAATGTTGCCTGCATGTACATTATTTCACTAATTATATTTATTATAATATAAAATACAATAAAACAAGTGTACAAAAATACTGATTCAAACTGAAACTATTATGTGAAACAAAAACATCAATTATATAGTTAATTATAGCTAATAATCGAACCTGGCAATGCAGTATCTGAACTATCAGAAACAAGTATTCCAAAGAGTGTAACTAGTATGCAAAACTAGTATCCTCTCCTAAAACATCCTTGATCGCTGTGTGAAGATCTTTGTCTTGCTCTGTTACCTAAAGCAGCCAAGGTAATGAAAATATATTTTAAACTTGTTTTAGTCATTATATGTTGCATAACATTTATGTTGTGATTAAACCATTAAATATAATTTTACAATCCTAGTGGTACAATCCTGAAATGTGTAGAAAGCATGTATAGGAAGCAACTATTAAACATTATCCCTTTAATTTTAACACCACCCTGAGGATATGTTACCCACTGTTTGTATTCGCTAAGAGGTGTCTGTAACCATTGCACATACATTGTAAAGTCAATCCGGGGTCTGCATTTTATGAAGTTATTGTCCTTCATCTTGGAGAATGCTCAGTGTCTCTTTCAGAAGTTTTCGAATTTGTGTAGCAACTGACGTCCCAGGCTGATCCGTCTCCTTCAGACAAAAAAAAAGAAATGCATCATAACGGATGAGTCACCTCAACAATGAATCACATTTGGCTCATGAATCATTCAAAACTACCAATCCAGCCTCCCCAATAAACTTCTAACAAATAAAGAACACTTAAATAAAATGCAAATTCCATGCACATTCTCATTTGACTACTAAGGAAGATATGGGTAGGCTTCTGATTAGTATACTTTCTCCTCAACATATGCTGGTGCCCTTGAATTTCCAGAACAGCAGCATCTCATAAAAGTGCTAAAGACAATCACTCCCTGCTGCCATCAAAGAGCACAACACATCCTCCCTCACCCTGCCCACCAGAAGTTATTCAGCTCTTATATTCTGTTATACTTAAGCCTAAAGTAGTGACATTGAACAAGGACAATTTAATTTGGAAGTGTTGCACATTCATCTTCTGTGTACATAAATGTTGCATATATTAGGTCTATCTATCTATCTATCTGAGTATAATGGATGTCAAAGTGAGGCTCAGTACCTGTTCAGCTGAAGATCTCTGAATCAGTGGATATAACAGGAACTCAACATCATAAGGACGAAACCTGGCCACTTCTTTCTCTAAGAGCAACTTCTTAAGGGTGAGAACTGCCCGAAAAAGAAAAATAGTTGAAATGTGAGAAACCACCTGCTCTGTAAATAAAATATGATTTTAAGTACATTTAATATATATATATATATATATATATATATATATATATATATATATATATATATATATATAAATAACATTTTTAAAAATACCAACTTTTAAACAGAGTACATGCAACTTTACAACTTGACAAAATCATGCCTTTAATTTTCAACAACCATAAAAATGGAAATATATATATGTATATGAATCCATGAAAACAAACTGAATCCATTTGTTTTACAAACAAGCTCAATCTAGCTGACTAAATATATGTCTGAGTAGAATCTAAAAACTATTTTCCCTCACAGAAGGAGGTTGCACCCATTTCTGCCTTGCATCACTGGAGGTTTTGACAGTTCCTCGTACACTCAGCAGGTCTCCGATCTCCAGCACAGTGCTCTTCTGTTCAGCCTCCTTTAGTCGTTTGAGTTCATCTTCAATGTTATATTCTCCAGAGGATCTGTTAGGATCTCTGCCTGCATTAACATTAGTGCTGGATTAGTAGCTACTTTTAGTGGATTAATGTCCATTACACATTATATTTTCTAAAACATCTACAGCTGGATTGCTTTAATTTTAAAGAGAATGTTCTAAAAAAAAAAAAAAAAAGCTATTTGTTTATTTATTTATGCATACATGCGGATTAAATATTTGCCATTTTCTCTTGATCCTTGATAAATTTTGTTTATATATATAATGTGATTTTGAATTAAAACTAATGACAGTTAAAAAGTATGGAGTTTTTAAAGAAAATGAATAATTTTATTCCACAAGTATGCATTAAAGTGACAGTAAATACAATTTTCCAATGTTAGAAAAAATATACAAATATTACGCAGTACATCTTAGTGTATATTCAAGATACATGTTTCTGTAATAAATATTTCTCTTTTTAGTGAAAACATAATCAAACATTTCTATCTCTGGAGCTGTGGTGTCTACTTTGATGTTTTGTTCTCATTTTTGCATGGTAGGGCACCCACATTGACCTTTTTTGGCCTAATTGATGTGCATTCTTGGACTTTTTTTGTTATACTGTCTTCAAGAAACAAATAAATAAACACTTGGTGTTACTAATGTAGCATCATCATTTCCATAACTTACATTTAGTTTGAATCTCCTTGAACACTCCATTTCTCATTTTTCCAACAAAGACAGTTTATGACACCAGTATCCTACTGTCATCCACAGTGTGTTGAAGGAGAACAGACAAGAAATAGTAAGACCAGGTGCAACAAGTGCCCATTTTTGAGGTACAGTCCTGGGTCACTTTATTCCCGAGGCAAGATAACACACAACCAAAGGCAAAAGCTGGAGCCTGATGAACCCACAGAATCTTGTTTGTGTTGACCCACTGTGCACACAGGAAGGAACTAGGCTAAGCTCATGAATATTAATTAGGTAACGGATGCTCAAGAAAGGTGTCACATGAATGTAAATATAGGGGAAATTGTAAATAAATGTAAAATATATATATAGAAAACATAAAAAAATTAAGCAGTAAAATTTGTTAACTTTAACTTTATATGTACTAATTTGTTTGTTTCTTTACTTACATTTTTAAGCATAATTATGTTATTTTCTGAAGAAGAAAAAATTATCTGTACAAAAACTGATTGTGGAGCTCGTATATGTGCAAAAAGTGCACGGGTGACCAGGCGAGGGCGCCACGCATCTAGTGAATGTGAAAGCAAATGTTCTCTACCGAAGAGCTCCAAAGTTTATGACAGGAAGTCACAACCGGTGAGAATGAAGAATCTCTTACAACACAGCGTTTTACCATACAGTCTATGGTTTTTACATAGTTTTCAGAAGTTGGCTAGATCTCGCCTCCAGGACGAGTGTTTTAAAGAAAAGCTTTGTTCCCTGACCGGGAATCGAACCCGGGCCGCGGCGGTGAGAGCGCCGAATCCTAACCACTAGACCACCAGGGAGCGCTGAGCGACCATATTTTCGTCTGTGTCTCATCAGCTTTGTTGAACTCATTGTCCGAAATACACCCATTCTGGAGTTTACAAAGCACTGGGGCTTGTGAAACGCTTTGCAGTAAGATTAGTTTTGGGTTGCTTTTCATGTTTAGTCTTTACTATCCACAAGAGTCTTGAAACATGGGCTAGAGATCTTCCTTTCTGACAAACTTGCAGGTTTAAGATAGCTGTCCCCCAGTCTGGCTAAGCCAGTGGCCAAAACCCCTTTAAAACCAGCTTATAATAAGACCATGGGGGACCTTTGACCTTTTCTGTAACAGCAGGGTGGTTCTAGATATTCACTTTTTCTTATTTCAATGCTCTAAACTCATTTATGCGTTTTTAAATGTCGTGAGTCAGACCTGTAAAGCTGAAAGAAGTGCTGACTCATCCAACCTTTGAGATCCCTTTGTAAAACTGTCCCATTATTTCAGAGAGATGGAAATTTTCCTTGTTGTCTCAGAGCAGAGGCGTCCCAATCTGTATCAGGTCACTGTAACATCGTAAACAGTGATAAAAGACTGATATTATCAGTAAGAGTGATAGCTGCATCTGATCTGATGGGAGAGGAGTGCAAAGAAATTGGCCATAAATGCAGCTGTCAAATATTGATGTGAACTCGCTGACCCAAAACTCTCAGACAAAGTCATCCACATTGTGCAATACTGTTTAAATTATCATCGCTGTATGATCTAGCAGTCAGACAATTACTAGTGCTCACAACACACACACACACACACACACACACACACACATAACAGATAAGTTATCATCAAAGGAGAATGATATCTACGTTTTATTACTATTGAGGTCATTATGAACTCTTTTAGAGACAGTAAACCATTTAATACTGATCTCAAACCAAACTTCTGACAATGAGACAAAATACAAAAAGTGTCCTTTGGCGTGTAACTATTTACAAGGTTGTGTCATGAATAACAGCTTTCCATTCATTTTCAAATTTTGCGAAGTAGCCATCATAGTCTATAACCTGACCCTTGGACAGAAAAATTAGGGGAGATTAACAATCAATACAAAGAAGAGCTCAAAGAGTAACTGTTCACGTATTGATCACATTTTCCAGAGGTGCAAAGCGGTCCGTTTGTTCTCTGATTGCATGTCAAGCTGACCTACTCAAAATACTGTTTTAGGCAAGATGCAAATGTTTCAGATGCCTAATGAGAAACATTAGTAGGAATCATTAGTAGGTTCTTTTTTTTCTTTTTCTTTTTTACTCACCCTTGTGAGATTTCAAACCAATTAGCTTTTGTTCTCCATGAAACGCAAAAGTTAAATGATCAAAAACAGACAAAAACACCATAAAATAACTATAAAAGTAGTCCATGTGACAATATACAATATCAAATGTCTTTTAAAATCATCCAAATAAAGGAATTTGTGACATATCTGAAGTAGTGTGACATGACAATGAGAAAATGACAACATTTTTGAGGCAACTATCACTTTAAGTTTGATTTACAGTTTAAACCTACCTGTATTAATCACAGTTAAGCTAAATAGCCAGTACATTTTTTTTTTGTCGAGTCACTAAAACAGTTCTAAAACCCATCTCTTATGGGTCAAAGTGTTTTTAGCATTTAATTGGTCTACAAAAACATGAAATTAAGTATTTAATGGAAATGCTGTGACAGGTAACTGGTCTGTCTGTCCTATCCCAGCAGCACTCTCTGGAGCCTGTCTGCAGGGACGCTGTTCTCCTCCTCTGACTCCGCGTCGCTCTGTGGGTTTGAGCTGCAGGGAGAGGAACACTGCGGGGAACAGAGGTAATGCATGAGCGGCAGGCGGTACTTCCCACAGAAATCCACAAACTTGATGTGCCTCACGCATGAGTCGAAGTAAACACCTAGAGGGCATCATGGGAGAAGTATAGAGAAATGTGAAGAGATGGACAAATATTCAACACATCAAAGACAACAATAAATACCTGCAACTTGGTCAACCTATAAAGTTTTCAGTAAATGTCAACAGCATCAGTCAACAGCAACTATTGAATAATGTTGATTAGCACATAAATTCCCTTTAATTATTAGCAAATAAACTCCTTAAAAAAAATTGTAGTACTGAACCCAGTATATTCCTTGAATTAAAGGTTCCGTTTTTTGTGATTTTTTGAAGCTTTGATTGTGTTTACAATGTGCAATATAACATGTGTTCATGTTTCGCGTATAAAAAAAAAAAAAAACGGGCTGATGACTTCCTCGTTCTATAAAGTCCCTCCTTCAGAAATACGTAACGAGTTGTGATTGTGCCAGCGGTTCCTGTGTTGTGATTCGACACCAGCTTAGAGCACGCTGCCCTCCTGGAAACGCGATTGGGCTAGTTTTGAGAAGCAAGTGGGCAGGACTTGTTTTGAAAACCTGGCAATCCTGATCTGAACAGACGTACTGGAGATGTACTTATAATCACAGGAGCGTTTTTACTAAAGAGATGTGCATGAAAATCGCATTCGATTTTTTGCACAGCCCTAACATCTAGTTAACAAAGCTAAACAGCGTTGCCCTTTGTGTAATAAGTTACAGAAACTGTTAAACGCACCAACCTAAATAATAAAATACACTTACCGGTTGTGGTCCATAAACAACGCCTTCTCCAGACAAAGAGGGAACTACTCCATCTTTCAAGAATAATATTTGTGCGAATCCGTAATTAAACTGATTGAGATTGAGGAAGCTGTCCTCAGCAAAATGTGCTGCACATAGTTTTAGATGTGGATTATAATTTTCGGGAACCGAGTTAAACATAAATTGTAACCATTAATCTCCAAGTACAGCGTCCCTGGGAAGCCCAAACAAAGATGATTGGACTCAGAGATGATAATAACAGCGTTTCAACGACATGGCGACAAACACAAACGCAACTCATCCTCTTCTCCGTCGGAGCACAACAAGGCCACACCCCCTTTGTTGTGTTTTCATGTGGGCAGAGGTTAGTCAAAAACTGTTTTAGTGATGTCATTACTGCAGGAACTAGAGGGATGTAGTCCAAACGGGTCGTTTTTTGTAGGCGAATTCTGTTAAATCAAATATCTCGCTTGGCATTGAACTTTGAGCTTTAGAATTTTACAGATATTATTTATACTCTAACAACAGCATTACACACTAACTAAAGTTTAAAACATGGGATCACGAAGAACGGGACCTTTAATGCATGATGCTGTCTAAAGCAAGGTTATCCTCACAGGATATATACAGCATTATCTTTTACATTTCTCATAAAAATGTCACTTTTTCACAGATTATACAGCCTTAATGTCCTCGCCTACCTGCACACTTTGGGTTGGGACATTTGCTAGCCAAGTTTAAATAATGGTTCAGATTGGACGGTAGGTCACACGAGCTGAACGGAAGGTTCTGGGACTTGATGGTGCGTCCTGCCAACTCCGTCAAGGATGGAGGGTCGTAGGTCATATCCTTGATGAAGCGCACAACAAGAGGGTTTCCACGCAGACTGAGCTCCTGCAAATGGACGAGGCTGAGGATCTCACGAGGGAGGAAGGTCAGCAGGTTGTTGTGGAGACTGAGAGAGAGCAGGGAGTGTAGTCTGCAAGGACAGAAATCAGATCATAGCATTAAAATACACCCAGCCACTTTGACTTTACAGTATACAATAAGAACATAAGAACCAAAAGATCTCACTTGTTGAGCTGGGGCGGTATGCTTTGGATGCGATTGTCACATAGAACCAGATATCTCAGACTGGTGAGGTTAGCAACCTCAGGTGGGATGAAGGAGATGAGGTTCCCTCCCAAATACAGCAACTCCAGACTGTAGCATCACATAACAGAGGTCAAAAGCTGAAGAACCATGACTTTAAAATCAAGTTTTGTAGATTTTAGTTTGTGTTAGCTTTGAGGCTAGCTATATGCTAGCATACTCCTACAAGTTAACAAAACAAACTTTTAGCAGATCTGACACCTGGAAAATTGCACAAAATACTCATCTAGCAATAAGGCCATGTATAAAACTGTGTTAGATAAAAACGTTGAATGAGAATGTCCCTAATTATAAATGTGTGGATATTAAAGGTGTGGTATGTATTTTTTTCAAAAACGCTTAAAACAAACTTGTAGCCAATCAGCAGTAAGAGGCGTGTCTACTCATGATGTGGAGGAGAGAGTGCTCAGGAGCTGAAATTAGCTGAGCCGAACGATGACAGAAAGATAGAGATGGCAGATAAAAAATATATATAGAAAGTGAAAATTTAGGATTAGCTTTCCAGTGCTAGAGAGAATTCAAGGGATGGAAGACCTGCGATCGTATGCCAAGGTTTCTTTGTTTCTTCTTGATAGGAGAGTATTGTTGGTTTTGCTTTGTTTCACATAACTAATATATGCTGGCCTTTGCTTGAATATGCTTGAGTGTCATAATTGTTGCCTGGGTTGCACATGTATCTGTGTGGGGCAGAGCTATCAAAATAGACACTTTTGGGGTAGGGGCGTGTTTGTTTTGGTGATTTGAAATATCAGCATTGGCTACCATAAATCACTTACCCCACCTTTAAAATAAGAAAAGCTAAAGCAGAATTACTTTAAGCATAAATAAATAAATGATAAATCATACAATTAGGATAAAAACACACCATAAGGTTGTGTTCAAAGTTCATCTACTGTAAATAGAGGATTTAGCAATGCAATGCTGAAACAGGAAAATCTAATTTTAACTTTGTAGGTTTGAATGAAATTAGAGATCATTAACTTAAGAGTAAACAGACTGTTATGTCATGTTTATTTATTTGTCTGAGAGTACTTAACCAGTTCTTTCCTTCTATTGGTTAGTATTTTACCCAAAAGCACCACCAACCAACCCCAGGGCATGGAATGCATTCAGTTACTGTCCACTTTTGTAACACTGATCCGGGTCATATGCAAATTTGTACTAGGCTCTTAACAGTCCTTAAGAGATACAGTATATGGTCTAAAGCAGTTTATCTTAATAAACTAAATCTTAATATATTTTTACATTTATTGTTATTATTAATGTATTTATAATAATTTAACCGAATAATCAGATTTTTATTTATTTATTTTATTATTATTATTTCGTAGTTTAGGTCGTCGTATTAAGTGACAGTTCATATCTGGACAAAGAAGCATACTCAAACCTGGTCAGTTTCTCTATTTCTGCCGGGATAGTCTTCAGTCTGTTTCCTCCAAGTGACAGGGACTGTAGTGTGGTCATTTTGAGAAACTGCACGGGAATCTCCCCAAACCTGTTCCCACTCAGATTCAGAGTCTCCACCTGCATGCGTTCAAACTCTTTAGGGAACGAGGACTCGTCCAGAAGATTGTTCTTTGCTACAAACGTCTTCAGGTTTGTTAGGCGCATAATGTCCTCTGGCATGACTGTGAGCGCATTGTTGCTGATGTCCAGGTGTTCCAGGTTAGACAGGAAACAAACAGAAGGTGGAAGAAGCAATAAACGATTATAAGTGAGATGCAGCTGCTGGATTTGTTGTCTTTTACTGTCCGTGAGATGATCCAAGATCAAGTCGTCCAGCTGCAGACGCGATAAATGTAAAACAGCACACTTGTCGTCCATGCTTGGGAAATGAGCCATATGGACTATTTAGCAAAGCAAAATAATAAAACAGAAATGCAATTAATCAGAGTATCACACTTTTTAACGGGGCAACGATCTAAAAAGTTTTCACTTCGGAGGTTTAGTCTTGAATTATAATCCATACACATTTATTATATATATCCCCTTTGCCTTAAGTGACGGGACTGTGCGAAGTGCACGCGCCTGACAGAAGACTTTTTATCTGTACTGGAGTGCACGCAAGCGTCACGCCTCCTGCATTGGTTGGTCATCCAGGGACTAAACGTGATGTAAGTTTGTTTCGTCTCATTAGTGTTATATGCGAGTATGCACGTATGGTTTTGGTGCCTGTTTTACGTGAAAACTGTTTACATTCTGGAGGTCTACTTGTTTTTATGAAAGATTACTAATTGATAGTGATAAACCATAAATCTACTCTTCACTCTTAGATAGATAAAATGTATTTGATATAAAGTACTCTTTTTATCGGCATGAGCTAGGTCTTCTACTTAAGCCATAACATTTTGTTTAGTTATAAAACTACATGTAATCATATTTTACACTGCAACATAATCTTACCATAAATGCAGTAAGTACTTAGCAATTTTCACTTAAGTCTATGGTTTTGATTAATGGCAATATATAAACGTTACATTCGTTTTACATCTTGTTTTTGGAAACATTGGACCCAAAGCCTGTATATGTTTTAATGATGCCTTGTCTGCATTATTCCTTATATGTTTTTGTATTGTTTTATATGTATGTATATACTGTATTTTGTTGTCTCTATGGACTTATGTGTCTTGAATAAAAAAGTTAATTGATTCAGACATGCCCATTTGGCTGCGGTGATGCCTGATTAAACTTGGCCCAGGTTTTCTTTTCGTTTAATATTATTGCTTTATAGTTTTATTAATTGATTTCCAATGAAGGTTAATACACAACAGAGAGTATTTATAAACAGCTATAGTATTTCCTTACTTAAAATAAAATCTCTGTTTGCCAACCTAAGCTGTACTGCTGGTTTAAGTTGGTCTAGGCTTGTATAAAATATCTCCTTGCCCAACCAGCTAAAATCAACCAACAGATCAACCTGACCAGCTTTGTATGTTCTGAATTTATTAATGCAAAGTCATCACAAAGTAATATTGATTCCTATTGACATTATCCAAACCCCACTTTTCGAAAGGCAATGTAAATTCAACACTGTACATGAGATGTCATATTACAATAATCAAAATTGTGATAAAAATTACAATTATTTCGCTATGTAAAAATAGTGTTGCTATACAAAATATAATTTCATATTTTCTGTTAACTTTAAGGTGAAAAATTAACACCCTGCCTTATAGAAGCTTTAGAATGACACTGAATCCATAAAAAGTACAATTACAAAAAGGTTTGCGGTAATTTACACTACAGGTACAAATCATACAGACTCTTTTATTATCACATTCAAATAATTTTTTTAAAAATATTATATCAAATAACAGAAGAGAACACACCTCTGAATACGTCGATAATTATTATAATAAACGAAACAAATTAAGCTTTCATGACTGACTGAAAGCTGAAATCTGGGCAAAAGTTCATCGCTCCTTTCTCAGATCTCTTTAGTGGCCCCTTTCATCTTCTCCATAGTTTCCTATGAGTGGGGGGGAAACAGTTCAAAAGTCACACATTTTATTTACTTTAGGTCCAAGAAAATTCAGCCAAACAAAACAGACATCAAGAAGAAAAGTTCGGCATGGTATGTTCATAAAAATGCACATCCCATCATCCCATCTCTTAATCAGTATAGCGCAGGAAATGATGTTATTTATCAATACTCAACGGCCGGATTTCAGACATTACACTCAGTCCCAACCTGATGTTTATTGAGTTCGGCCACTCGCCGAGTCCACTCCTCCTCTGTCATCTCCTGATCATTTCCCTCCATTTCCTCAAGCTCATGTAACTGATTTAAACCTGTAGAGAGAGAGAGAGAGAGAGAGAGAGAGAGAGAGAGGAAAGTCAGACGTAAGTCAGACCACATTCCACAGAAAAAATCTCATCTCATCCGGCTTTTCCATCCAAATCCCAGCTGCAGGAAAAACAACAACAGCAATATCCTGGGTTTTAGCTCACCATCACATATAAGAGCAGTGCAGACCCAGTTCCCGCAGGCACAAACACAGCGGTTACATTCCTTCTGAGTCTCAGCACCATCCTCGTACGTCTCGTCCTCTAAGGCACACTCTAAAAACATGTAACAGCACTCAATACACACATATCTTGCAGGCTATTTGTTCCTACATAGGTCTGGTGATGTATCATATTAGAAAATGGACTGAGTGGTTGTAGCTCTTACTCCTCTCTGGAGGGTTGAATCCAGGCCTGAGGCAGTTGAGGAACTCATCAAAGCTCAGTTTCCAGTCAGCATTCTCATCAGTCAGCTCAATGAGGGCATCTACACACAGACTCCTGCAGAACAGACAGACAGCACTGCTTTTAATATTTAATTGCAGTTTTCAGTGCAATATTTTTCTTATAGCATCCTGTTAACATCAAAATAATTTTCATGGACACAATCATCTTAGTCTGCTACTACTTGAGGAAGGCATTGCTATTTAAAAGAACGTTCTCGGCACTGCTTCCGTTTTACAAAATGACTCTTTGTCTCTCTCTCTGTGGTTCCCAAGCTGGTAAAGGACATTAAAGAATTTCCACCATACAGAACTTTTGAAAATAGTATTTTGAGAGTATATTGATATTGTGAGAGTATATTTTAAGCATTCAGAAGGACTTGCTTTGCGCTTCGATCAGAGGACAGTGAGGTCATAATGATTATGTTTTATAGATTAGTCCAGAGATATATAGGTTATCAGAGAGATTTTCAGAAACTTTCAAAAGAAATTATCAAGAGAGGCTGTAAAGAAGAACTGATAAGAGTACTGACACAAAAGACCGTGTTCAGGTTAATAAACCTCACAAATGCAAACTGTCTTTAACCTGTCGCTATCTATAAAATGGCACACTTTCATCAGTTATTTCATTTGATTTGAGCAGGTCAAATGATGAAAAAAAAAACAAATAAAACACTGGTTGTGTGTCATACTTAGATGGAGACGAACCAACAAGTTCCAGAAGACATTATTACCATGATACTAGAGTATGCAAATATGACACCTGTTATGAACGTCATATTTGAAAGCATTTTTAAAGATGCATTGTTCAGCTAGACTAAAATGAAGGTGCACTTTTCCATTGTAAAAGCAATTTACCTCAAAATAAATATTTGCTTGTCATATGACACTTTGCATTAATATGCACTTCAAAAGTATGGGGTCAGACTTTTCATGTATTTATTTTATTGTTTTTTTTTGGGGGGGGGGGGGTCGGGGGGCTTTGCCATCACAGAAAAAAAAACTGAAATATTAAAACAGAAAGGTTATTTTGAATTTCAATTATATTTCACAAACTAATAATTGTTTTGTTGACTTTTTTTTTTTTTGATCAAATAAATGCAGTCATGTTGAGCATAAGAGACTTTCAAAAACATTACAAAATATTACCAATCCCAAATCTTTTAAAAAGGTATACCTGAGTAGGCGGTTGTTCTCTTCCTCAGCATAAGGTGATGTGACATTTATTGCAGTCTCATTATGCTGAATGAACTTCAGGAATTCTGTTGAATCCAGCTGAGCGTCTCCATTATCATAGTTCTGTTGAAACACAAACAGCATTAGAGACACACGGGCATATCTGATGGCATATGCATTGTGTTCAATGAATCAATATGTTTAAATACACACACACACACACACACATACTCTAGTCTCCATAGGCGTAATGGTTTTTATACTGTACAAACTGTATTTTCTATCGCCCTACACTAAACCTTCACCTTAACCTACCCCTCATAGGAAACTTTCTGCATTTTTAGATAAAAAACCCCCCACCATTTAGTATGTTTTTAAGCGTTTAGAATTACAGGGACAAAGGTAGTGTTTTCTCAAAACTACCTTCATATTGTAATACCTGTTTGATCATTGTGCAAATTTGTGTCTTCATAAACCACCCAAACCAGTACACACACACACACACACACAAACCTGGAAGTATTTGAGTAGGACATCTGAGAAATTGGATCCTTTAGAAAACCAGCCGTCAGGCTCCACCTCAGACTGCAGCCATTCAATCACATGCCTCCTCAACTCATTACGGTCCGTAAGGTAGCAAACAACTAAATAATCAAAAAAACAGGCACAACATGTAACAATTATACTGTACATCTGTAAACTAAATACATTTTCATAAACTTTCATAACATATTTACCAGCATCTTTGGCCCAGCCAGGCCCAGTTTTAATAGGTAATGATTGAAAAAATTTGAATATAACTAACTAAATAAAAAAAATAATTAGTTGATCTTCTTGTAATAGGTTTAAATCCTATTACACATATTTCATTCTTTCCAAACAAAACTAATCAGTAAATAAACTTAAGTACTGGAGGTTAAATGGTAGTCTCTAACAATAAAAAGGCATAATTCCACTTTTTTTCATACAATGTTTAATGTTCAGTTCTCAGTTTAACAGATGTGCTTTTACTCACTTGGGCTGTTGGTGATTTTTTCAGTTTTTTTCTCTAAATGAGAAGAGACAGAAATCAGGTTTGGGAGTTACATCAGCTACTAAAAACAGGGGCTGCTTTTTCTACAAAGTTCTTTAAAAATGAGAGGAAATGGCTGCAGTTATTGAAATTATAGGTTACAGTTACCCTTCCTAATAGCATTTATGGTGGTGGTCATGATATTTAGATATTAGGTATTAAAGAAAACACTATAAACCTGATAAATGGGGCACATACAGACTTACCTTCACAATGTCCATCATGGGCGACCTGCACTTTGAGTCCAGTGAGACAGGCATCACGATGCAGCTCACAGTGATTACGGTACGTCTTCCCATTACTGCCACAAATTGGACGCTTATGGGGTTTGCATTGCTGATCAAGACACACACACACACAAAACAACATTGAAATAATTATACATTCATGATATCCATGTCGTTTATTTCAGTGGTTCTCAGCCAGTGGATCTTGACTCCCAAAAAATTGTCACAAATCTGTTATAAAAGCACGGGGAAATGAGCTACATGCAAATAATAATTTGCTAATTAACTGTGCAGGTGTTGGATAGCAATATATATATATAACCTTTTAAAACTAAGGTGAAAATTAATTCCAAATGTTTTGTTGTTAAAGTAAAAAGTTCTGTGTCCAATTCAATTATTTATTTTGGAACAAATTCACCAGTCACTTCAATTTAACTAAAACTAATAGCCTACAATATTTGATACAGTGTTTGTTTCAGGGTGATTAGTTACGGTTCTTCTGTTGTTTATATATTTACATGTGTATTTTCCCCCCTACATTTGTTGGTGTTACATACTGTTGCAGCTCATGGTCTTTTTTAAAAATGTCTGATTTTAAGGACATGTTAATGAAATATTTAGGTAGGTTACTTCTTGGGTCATCACTTGATGACCAGAAATTAAAACCTAGTCTGTGTATAAAAAAGTTAGGAGTAAATGTGAGTTTTCCCCATAGACTGTTATGAGGGTTTTCCCACATTGGGAAACAGTGTTACCAAGCCACAGGTTTGGGCTCCTTTAAAACACACGTCTCACCTCGATACACAGACAGGTTGGTTCTCCTTTGTCTGTCACAGCACATTCTCTCCCAGCTCCACAGAAAACATTGGCACAAACTTTACTTTTACTCTTCACCTCCTGCACAAAACACAAACAAAAACCGAGAAATGTGAGTAGGGCTACAGTATTTTCACACCAAACAAACGCGTCACCAGGAGCTCGTCTACGTGACAGTGTTGTACTTTGGCTCCGACTAGTGGTGAAGGTGAGAAAACACTTCAGAAATGATAGCAGTTATAAAACGGCTTTCTGCTGAACGACCTATACTATAAGTACTCTTTAGACCTTAGTTTTAAAAGTAAAACTTCACCTAGTCCAAATACTTAACCCCAAACACTAACTTATCGCATTTTTATTGGTAAACATGCTTATTTTAGACGCAACCACCAGATGGCAGACTATACTTAATATCTTTGGCTCACTGGTTCATGTCTAAAAATCCTGAAGCAGAATTGTTTATCTGTTAATAAATGACAATTAAGTTGCTGTTCTTTATTTGGTAAGCTCTAAATATTAAATGATCCAATTACACAGAACCACAGTCATAGAAAAATGGACTTGTATTCCTGTCCGCTATGTTTTCACCTAAATAAACAGAACTTGATCATTCACTTCCCTCAGACATGTGCTGGCCTTTTGTTGTGGTGTCTTATTGGTGCAGACCGAAGTGAAAGCTGCCCTGACACGGCTCCAGATGGGAGCCAGACCTGTTGACCTTGCCGTCTATAATAAAGAGAGTGAATAACAAAGAGTCTGACGATGACAATACACAAGCACATGCCTTCACTCACTGAAAAACACAAACATATAAAAGCAGCACCACACGACTGCATGACAGATGGTACCTTACCTCACCCACCCACACCCAGACACACACACACCATCTGCAACATCTGTGTATCCTAATGTGCTCTGATCCTTATACAGGACATCTTTAAGCAACATAACTTTTCAAGCTACTCCTTTGCAGTCTTTCACCTCTGTCAGTTTTATTTTATTTTGTTATTTAACTGATTTTAAACCAAAAAAAAAAAAAAAAGAATGATTTAACTGATATATATATACTGTATTTTTAGTTAAAGGGTGTATATAGAAATACCATTTCTAAACCACAGAGGAACTTGTTTATGCAAGTACACACTTGCTGGCTCAGTACAGATCACATCTGTGTACATAATGCACACAGCAGTACACACAACCTGGGGACATCTGTCCTTCTCTACATGTCCTGTGACCCCCTCAACTGTGACCTTCAACCTCTCACAGAAAAGATTGAAAAGAATGGTATCTCAAGGAAGTGAGAAAAGGTATTATGGATTATAATTTTAGAGTAGAGTGGAGCAGCCTAATGTGAACCGGCAGATGCATCTCTCTCTAGCACACACATGAGAATTTGTGTACGTGCGTAGAATATTTCACATGAAATAAAAAGCCAACAATATGATCTCATTTGTGGAATGCGTCACAGTTTTCCTGTGGTTAGCCTGTGTGTGTGTGTGTGTGTGTGTGTGTGTGTGAGTGTGAGAGAGAGAGAGAGTGTAAAAGTGTTTACAAGTTATGACTCATAGTGCCGAAGAATATGTACACAAAGAAAAGTGAAAAGCAAACAGGCCTGGTCCATTTGTCTGGTCTGTTAATGGAGCCAAAAACGTCCATTTCAAATGTTCAACCAGAAATATGAAGCAACACATAGATTTCAACAATGATAATAATAAGAAATGTTTCATGAGCAGCAAATCAGCCTATTATAATGATTTCTGAAGGATTATGTGACACTGAAGACTGAAGTAATGATACTGAAAATGCAGATTTGCATCACAAGAATACATTGCATTTTAGTATATAGTCAAATAGAAAAATAAATCACAATTTGTCACAATTATTACTGATTTTACGGTGTTTAACCAAAAAAATGTAATCTTGGTGAGAATAAATGAAAACTGTAGTTTAACATATTATTATTATTAAATGTAACTTTAAAGAGAAAGACAGAGCAGGTTTGGAGAGAGCTGAAAGACATAGGAAGTTACAAACTAACAGATGCTGCCCCAAGTGCAGACACCAGAAGAGTCTAGCACAGATTCAACAGAGCATTAACACCAATAAGCTAAGATGAGCAGAAACCCCTCTCACACACACATCTAACTCCTGACAGGCTGTATAAAGCATGCACACACTGAGCACTGACCTAAAACAATTTCTCACATTCCAGCGTGTGTCAGCTGAGATCGTTTGATGGCACTCAGCGCAGAAAGACTGTGTATGATGACACCACAGCATTAGTGTACAGAAGTCAGAATAAAGATCCTACCCAATCAAAAAGAAAAAAAACACTGATATGATAGATCAACAGCATTGCCTGTTCTCAGTCTGTTTTTTTGTTTTAATGCAGTCTTCGATAAACCAGCCCCTCACTCATGTGAAACATTCACATTCATTAACACCCATAAGGGAACTACAGTGGAAACACTGCTCTAAACAAAACAAAAATGTGTGCTCAAACACATTTTAACCACTTTTGACACCCCATACATGAAACACTACAAATTTGCAACAAAGACAATGGTAGACATTTGTGTGGTCTACACATATTAAACAGTTTAGCTTGCTATGCCTCTAACACCCTTCAGTAAGTGCTGAAAACTGTGTTCGTTCTGTTGCAGCAGAATCAAACACAGCCAGCTCTGAAAACAATAAAAAATGGCCTTGTGTTAAAAAGTTATTTACTCCAGTCACAAAACACATTCTTGAGTTGTACTTCATCGTTCAGGCTTAATCTCAGGGCTTCAGTACCAATATATCCATATTTCAAAGGTCCATTGATTATACTACTCAATTTTACTAGAGGAGTTTTGTTTTCTGTTTACGCTGTGCACTGAACTCACAAGTCTGTGGTGAACGTGTGAAGGGTTCAATTCCTGTGCAAAAAATGATTGACTCTTTATGACTCACTTCCACATTAACATTGAAAAACTTTCATTCTGAAAAAAAGAAAAAAATTATATACATTTATAATACTTTGGCATTACAGAAAACATTTTCCTGCTGTGTGAGTGTTATTAACAAAGTCATAAAAACCCTGTTCCACTATTGGATCATATGGGAATTCAAAATAAAAAGTATTTGTTGTAGTTTCTGCGACAACTATGACAACTTGCACTTATAAACATAAGTGTATAAACATGTTCCACAGGTGGGCTTCTGGGAATCAGAGTGACTTGTCTTGACTCACAAAACCCACTTGGCAACCACCCACAACATCCTTTTGCTAAGACACCACTGGTTAAAATCTCTACTGAAAGAAGGAAGAAGCTTTATATTTATTCTCATGGGACACCAACCAAAAGTTCTTTAATGTGGTGTCCTGCAGTTGCAGAAAGCAAATGATCTGATAGCATCCTGCAATATCTAGTTGCTGTGTTATTGAGCAGTTTAAAGCTCTCTACCTCAGAAGGCCTCTCTCATAGTACCTGCTGCCTAATGTTTGTCCATGCTCAGATCCACCTAGAAGCATGCAAAAATCATGCAGGTCTGAATGTGTTTTTGATATTGGAGTAATGATGCTGAAAATTCAGCTTTGCGTCACGGGAATAATGCAGATTTTAAAATATATTTAAACAAAACAGCTCTTTTAAATTGTAACAATATTTTTCAATATTGCTGTTTTTACTGTATTTTAGATTTTTTTTAAAGGCAGCCTTGGTGAGCATAAGAGACTTCTTTAACAAAAAAACAAAAACAAAAAGAAAGAAAGAAATCTTACAAGTACTTAATTTTACTTGGTATGTAATATTTTCACATTAGTTTCTTAAGCTTACCACATTCATAAAAAAATAAAAAATCTGTTCCTTAGTTCTTTAACCACATCATCACGCAGATGGTACATGTGAAGTCATCTCTAAAAATATGCCCTCCACAGGACTGCTCTAAATGAACACAGGAGTGTCATAGGTTGAGCCCTGTTGTTCGGTTCCAAATGAAAAGGCATGAAGGGTTTCGTCCTGATGATGTGCAGATGTAAACAGGCGCACACGAAAAGACCGGCACATCTGCCGTGTCTAACTATGTGTCAACACCTGAACACTGCACATGACTGATCACATGCTTGAGTTCTGCACACACACACACACACACACACAAGACAGAACGGCTGTGTTTGCGCATCTGTGTGAAGTGTACAGTGTCAGTGTTAAAATGCCATTATCACAGCCGTGTGGTAATGTCTGCTGTTGTTTGGCTTTCCATTACTCCACGTACCGATTACTTTGCTTTTACCTGCCAAGACAAGCAACAGCTGTTCATTCTTCTGCTAAAGCCCAGACGGCTAGCCCACATCAGACGCCTACAACGCTGAAGTTACACTCCTAACAATGGTGCTACAGGGCTTCTGAAGTTACATTAAGTGGAAACTATCACAGTGAGAGCACAATCTATAGGAAAACTGAAAAGGTTCTAGTGATTTTTGTCCAGAACAGTGTCCATTATGTTTACGAACATTCATTTATTCCTAAAACAAAATGCAATGCATAACTCAAAATATGGGCAAGACATAAAATCCCTTCATATTTACGCAGTGCATTATGGTCCCTAAATTGGGTACTTAATTTTCTTTCTTCTCTTTTTTTAGTAGTTTTGAGCATTATTAAAAAAAATACTTAAATGACATGAATACAACAAAGTGACTATCAAGAGATAGTAATCCTTTAATGAAATGTAAATGAATGAGAAAATTAAATAGTTTATTAACAAAAAACATTAAAATGATACTTGATTGAAATTCATTTTATGTTAATCAGAAATTATGTTTTAATATCACAAGGGTCAAATTAATGAAACTCTCTGATGTCTGCATTCCTAGAATTATGGCTGTAATTATTGGCAGTTATTCAAAAAGACACTTTTTCCTCTATTAGATAACTTTATCCAAAGAATTCAGAAAGCTTTCTGTCTTACCTCTGCATAACAGCAGACAGCAGAGAGGATAATGAATAGAGAAAGTGTCCTAATAATCTGCAGGAAGATATAAGGACAAAAGAAAAGATATAAATACGCAAAAATATAAGTACACAAACATACGATTTATCAGTGTGCATATAAGGTCAAGCATGTTGACTTACCATCATCAGGAGATGAGAGGAGAAAGAGATGAGAGGAGCTGCTGCACGGACAGAGTGAGAACTAAAGGACAACATTACAGAGTTGTGGAGAGAGACCAGTGATTCACCCTCCCCCACACCCCCACCTCCAAACACACACACACACACACACACACACACACTTAGCTATTTAAATGGGGATTCCATAGACTCCATAGATTCCATAGAAATTCGGTACAAATTCAATAGTCAATAAAACTTTATTGGCATGAATACAATTTCCAACCCCTTCAAATTCTTATGAAACAGGTTAAATGATAAGCATTACATGGAATAAAACATAATTTGCGTATACATGTGAGTAAATTTATCTTACATTAAAGGTAATGAACAAACATCAATATATGCAAGGTCACATTTAAAATCCAGGATTAGAATTAGGATTATATTTAAAAACCTATTTTCAGTAGGTCTAATATTTTTGGGTGAAATGTATATATTAGTATAAAAAGACAACAACACAATAATTCAGTAATACAAAGGGATAAACAATATTACGGTACAATAATCAAATCAGAAGAATAATTAATTAAATAATTAAAAACAGAAAATACAATATACTCATATAGTATAAGTAAAGCAGTTATTCAGGAAAATGAATACAAATCTTCCTTTAAATATCATCTCTTGTAAACTGGTTGGAAGATGTTTGATAACAGGCCCCACATCTCTTCAAGCATGGCCTCGTCTCCCCTAACCACTGCAGTGCAATATTCTGAAGATCGCTCCATACCAAAGGGAAAGTGATGGGCAAGCAAAGCAAAATAAATAAATAAAAAATCCAGGGTCCTTGGTCAAGTTGATTTGAAAAATATTCCCTCTTCCATGTCACCCCCTCCCAAAACTTTGTGATGACTGGACAATGCCAAAAACAATGCATGAAAGTTCCATTTTCACTTTGCAGTTTATTGCATAATGGAAAGTGATTACTATTTATCTTATTCAGAATTTGTGGGGTAATAATCACCAGTCTATTGCACATAAATATACTTCTAATAGATTTAACCAAATCTACCCAGGCGTCATCGATATGCTCAGTACAGAATTCTTTCGCCCAAGTATGCCAAATATGATCAATACCACTTTGATCAATTGAATAAAAGAGAAGGTAAGCTAATAAATCACCAGCCACTCTTATACTCTTTCCATACCATCTATGGAATAAGGATTTTTGAACACCAGGGAGAAAATCTCTGTTGCCAATCAAAGGTGTCAGACCTGAGAAAAAGCCCTTTCTTCCTGCGCATTTCATGATGTCCTGCCAAACTTCAACTGTGTTGAAAATGATAAGGTTGTTCTTAATTTCAGGCCATAACTTAAGGCCCTTATTATTTGTAAGCAGACTTAACGAGTATGGCATCACCGCCCACTCTTCAACACAGGGCTGGGATTTTAAATATGAATGCGACTAATTCAAAATTGAGCCCAATTGTACAACTTTAAATTAGGTAATGCCTTTCCACCACTATATACTGACAGTTGTAAGACCTTTTGTAAGGCTTTTCCCTTGCCAGATCAATTTTGAAAAACTTCTTTCCAACTCTGAGATATTCTTTTTAGGGAACCAGAGTGGTAACATTTGCATGGGATATAATATTCTGGGAAGGATGTTCATTTTAATGAGATTAAATCTACTAACCAATCTCAACCTCCTGGATATCAGTGTGAGATCTCTGCAAGGGCTTCCAGAATTAAGGTAAAAAGGAGAGGAGACAGAGGGCAACTTTGCCTTCTACCTCGCCCCAGTGGCAAAGGAAGAAAGAGAAGGCCATTGATAATAACACAAGCAGTTGGTGCACAGTATAGAGTCTGAATGCAAATAATAAAGTCTGTAGCTAAATTAAACTTGCCAAGCACTTCAAACATATACACCCACTCCACACGGTCAAACTCCTGTTCTGCATCTAAGGAAACAGCAAGCAGTTGAGTTTTGGATATCTGTGAACACTGTATTATGTTTAAGGGGCAGGGGCAGCTCTGGCCTAATGGTTAGGGAATCAGACTTGTAATCTGAAGGTCGCAGGCTCAAGTCTCAGTGCCGGCAGGAGTTGTGGGTGGAGTTAATGAACAGTGCTCTTCCACCCTCAATACCCATGACTGAAGTGCCCTTGAGCAAGGCACTGAACCCCCAGTTGCTAACAGGCTGCTGGAGCGTACCGCTCCGTGTGTGTGTGTGTGTGTGTTCTTTGCCTACTCACTGCTGTGTGTGCACTTGGGTGGAGCACCAATCCTGAGTATGGGTTACCACACTTGGCAAATGTCACAACTTTTGTCTTCTTTTTACAAAAGTCTCCTGACATATGAGAACATTTGTTAAATAAAACCTGTCTGGTCCAGGTTTATTAGTTGAGGGAGGAGAGATTCAAGTGTTCTTGCTAACAGTTTGGATAGCAGCTTACAATCCACATTTAACAATCTTATAGGCCTGTAAGAACTGCATTCACCTGACGGTTAGTTTTTTTCTGGATCAATGAAATATATAGACTGTAAACACCCCTTTTTAAATTAATCAATGTCCACGCCTGTTAGAGGTTCTAAAATATATATATTTTTTAACTCCGGAGTCCGGAAAAAACCATCAGGGCCCGGAGCCTTGCCACCTTACTCCTTACTCAACCCAATGTTGTTGAGAAAAAAAAAAAGGCTTTTTAAGAATTTTTGGTTACCAGAAGTTTTGCTTACTATTGACTTCCACTGGATGGACATTAAAAAATCCTACAGGTTATGAATGACACGGTCATCTTAATGAGTCTTCAACGGTCTCTTAATATTTTGTTATTTATGAATTTCACCTCAGTAGTGATTAAGTGCAACAGCGTCCTCTTATAGATGATCATGATCAATGAAAACAAATGGTGTTTGCAGTTATAACTCACCGTTAATACATTTCTCATTACTGCAACAAAAACAAAACTCTCTCTCTCTTTTAAAAGAGTATTTCATTAGTTTACAATTAGTATTGTGCTGTACGATCTGCATTTCTTGGATTCCTCAGTGGTGAGTGATCCATAAACCACTCATAGTACACTGAGTTCACCCTCTCTTTGTAACTTTTATTTTTTTCTCGTTTCTTCCTCGTTTCAGAGACCTGAAAATAAAGACAGAGCTAAAATGACCCTTGACATAAATGGATACTAAATTAGGCTTGACAGCAAATATGAGAAAAGTTCTCAAAATTCATACCTCATTTAAAGAAACATCTGCATCTGTGACCTTTCAGAAACAAACAATAACCATTGAATAATATAAATAATCAATCTGACTTCTTGTCCGTCTGTATATCAATGCCCTGCTGTCCGTTGCATTTGCTACAGCGATAATGAAGTGAATATAAAAATATATTTTACCTCATCTTCCGGAGTTTTTATCTGTGATTTTTGTCTGTGAAATTGAAACAGGAACCAATTTGAATGTTGTAATACTGAAATCTGTAGTATTGAAATGTTACGTTTAATTAATTCAACTACATTTATCTAAATAAAGATACATAGGAAGATGGGACCTACGTTTTGTTCTGCGGGATTTTCAACAAAAACAAGCAGATACTGAATATCAATAAAAAAATAAAACACCACAGGATGGACAACACGACCATTATTGAAAATGTGGCTAAAGATATGGTACCTGAGAAAAAAAAAAAAAAAAAAAGTTGTATATATGTGTGTGTGGGTGTGTGTTTGTCTATATATCTATCATCAAGTCTCAGCTCACTCATTGTCTGATTGGAATCCATTGTTATCCATTCATCTGCTGAATTCAAAATGACATCCTACAAAATAGCATGAGATTAGTGTAAATAATTCTGCACTTATGTTTTCCTCTTATAAAGACTTATAAAAACTTCTCTGTGGTGTAAATCGTCGAAGACAGACGGTAAAACTCACCCTCTGATGCCTGCTGCTTGATAAAGCCGTGCAATCATTTGTTAATGCAGTGTGTGAGTGAAGTCTGCATGTTATGTTGCACTGTGGTTGGCTATTTTCACATTTCCTATCAGCCGCCTCACACAGGAAATGCTCTGCAAAATTTCACACCCTTTCAGAATTTTCAGTCCAAAAAAAATAAAAAGTCCTAATAAAAAAAATAAAAAGACATCAATATAATTTTAACGTGTCCATAATGGCATCTTTAACCATTTAATTTTTTTTTTTTGCAGAAGTATAGGTTTTGTAGAGCTTAAATAATTCATCAAATGACCACTAGAGAGCAGTAAAGTGTTCTGAGTCTCAGCTTAACCTTGTTAAAGGGACTGTGCCAATACCATGGTAAAGTAATGTATCAGGAGGTAGTACCCTGGTGCTGAATTATTACCATAAATAATTGTTCCTTTTTTGGCAAAAACATAAAACTTAACAATGTAACAATACAATTAGAATAAAAATGAATGGATAATTCTAATAAGGATATATATATATAAAAAAAGCTAATTAATGTTTAACATATATTCATCATATAAAATGTATGCATATGTAATAAAGTAATTAGTATATATTTGTATTAATCAATTGCATATTAGATGTAGTTCGATGTATGTGTTCAAGGGAGATCTGTATATGTAAACTTGCTTGTGTTGGAAAGAATGTTTTTTCACACTGTGATATTAATAAATACTATCAGACAGCCTTGTTGACCACACATGACCTTTTATTGGCTATATCCACAGGTTTCAACTGACAATCATTTCTGTATAGGTGCAATAAAGGACTACAAGTTAGTAAAAACAAGTTAGGAAATGATAAATGCTGTGGGGAAGGAATGGCAGAAGGCCTTTAAACAGTTACTTTTTTTAAGTACAGTTTGCCATTGAAACTCACGGCTAAGAACTATTGATTAGATTTGCTCTCATCAACCCGAGATCTAATGTGTGCTTTCATGATTCGGTAAACAGGCTGATCGCTGTCTGCTCTAGAACGATTCATTTATTCCTCTGCTACAAACTGTGGTAACATGTGTCATAGCTGCTGTTTCATTTTGCATTTCAGAGATCATGAAAGCAAGCTTTTCTATGAAGTAATCCCATGCTCTTATCTTAGGTGTTTTATTGTTGTTTCCACCAACCAGTTCTCAGAATAGACACCGTGAAGAACTGTTTATCAGAAAAACACAACAGAGGAGATAAACACTTTATTAACTGCTGTTAAGCATCAGCTTTGTGAACAGACAATGCCATCCTTCACATTAGTACAGTAACTAGGGGGGCAAAATGATGACCGTTCCTCTGCTTGTGTGGGTTTGTTTTAGTTCTGCATTTGTTTTAGTTTGTTTGACCTACTTGATGTCTTTGTGCCGTTTATGTCTGGGTCTAATATTGCATCACCCCATGCAGTCTGCCCAAGCAGATTTTTGCCATTAAATAATATTATCCACATATCACATATAGTACAGAAAATTAGCCTTTCAATTCTAGTTTCATTCGATTCTTTAGGTTCTGGGAAAGTTTGTGTTTACTTCAGCAGTTTTATTTCATTCAGTCCAAACTAATATGAAACTGTTGGCAGGGTATTTGACATACCAGTTATCATAAACCATCATTTGACATGAAATGAATCGTTTTTATACATTTCAGTAAATTATGTGTTTGGACATGTGAAAGGTGTTCGAAACAAAGGGACAGTTTAGTTGGTCAGAAGTAACAAATTAAAATAAATAATAAAATCAAATAAACAATCGAAAACTGATACTCGTACATCACTGATTATTTCATACTAAATTTGAATTTAAATAATGCATAGTTAAAAATTTAAAAATAAGTCAGTAAAAGAGGCGAAATCTTTCTGCCCTTTAAAATATTTTGAATTAGCCTTTTTTAATGAAATGTCACGAAGGGCCAAAGTATTAAAATGTTGTTTCCAACCACATCAAGGATGTCAGACTCTCTGTGGTGACATGTCATGTAATGTTGTTTTATTGTCTCTTGCCGGACAATACTTTGTGCTGATTGGGCGTGATCTTTATCATCATCATCATGGCTGTATGCGCAGAGACTAGAAAGAATGTGGCCTACGATCTGTTCTTTGGCTAATGTAATTATAACACTCTAACCTAAAAATCAAGAGACTCTTAATGTAAATCAGTGAGACCATAAACAAGTTATTATGTTTAACGTAAATCAGCGGTGGTCATTTCTTTGAATACTTTATATTTTGCTACTATGCCATGATGAACGACTGTGCAACTATCAGCATTTGTTTCACCTCCCACATACACATATCCATCACAGTACCTTTCACATACAAATCAAGAAGCTTGATTGAGTGTTTCTCATCATGTATGGTTGAACTTATTGAGGTGAAAAGGATGAAGCCCTGATAGTTTTCTTATCAGAATAATAACAAAATATCACATACAACATTCAGCTAATGGCTAGTCCGAAAATGTAAACATCAGAATCCCACCTTCGAGTAAAATTCTGGATAGAAAATGTTATTAAAAAAAAAAAAAAAAAAACAGCACATATTTTTCTAAATCCCTCCTCCGTACATAGACCTAGCTGCTGTAGATCTATAACTCTGGTTTGTTAACTGTTTGATAAAAACAGTACAAAAAATACTGCTGCATAAAAAATAAAAATAAAATAAAAATCAAGCTCTCAAGTTTCCACATGAAAATTGCACCGCATTATGTTTTTAAAATCGGTTTCTTCCTCAAAAGAGCTGGTATTATAAGTGTCGCAACAGTTGTTGAAAGCCACCTCTTTCTTTCTCTCTCTACACTTTCCCCAAAACTACAAATGACACTGCTGCACTTCTAATCCAGTTCTCTATTATTTAGACCGTCAAGTCATCTGACCTTGCCCGACTGCTGGCCTTGCTCAGGCTGCTGAGCGGTCGCGTGTCTTCTATCGTCTCGCTGGCTTCCACATTTGCTTCGATGGCCAACTCATCCTCGTCTTCATCCCTGCGTACAACTCCTGCCGCTGCACTTGGTCCTATCACGGTCATCTGGGCATAGGAGGGCAGCGTTTCATCATACACCTTAGACACGTCTTTATTAGGTGTGGTCGCCTTGTCTGTTTTCTTCTCAAATGGCTCGTACGAAGCCGGCAGCCGCCCAGTCCCCATTCCCCCTACCTCAGTCAGAGGGAAGAAGTGCGATGTGGCTTTGTCCTCCTCCAGCATCTTATAGCCTTTGGCTTTCTGGATGGAGGAGGACGCTATGGAAGGCAAGGCCTTCTCGGCCGCCCCTGGTCCCTCAACCTGCGACCGCGTGGGTTTACGGAACACAAAGTGGATCTTTTTCAGGCCCAAATGGCTGATTTCCACAAAGTTGAGGAAAAGCGAGACGCAGGCCACGGCTAACATGAAGATGATGAACACGGTTTTCTCGGTAGGTCTCGAGACAAAGCAGTCAACCGTGTTTGGGCACGGCCAGCGGCTGCACTTGTAGAGCGGCAGGATTCGGAAGCCGTACAAGTAGTACTGGCCCACCACAAAGCCTACCTCAAAGAGAGTCTTGAAGATAATATGGCAGATATAGGTCCTCAAGAGTGTGCCCTCTAGACGGAACTTCTTGCTGCCCTTTGTGCTCGTCTCCTTGGCCGTACGGACGCTTCCCTGATCGGGTGCAATCGGCAGCCTCTCCTCATTCAACTCTTGCTGCCTGTTAAGCTCAGCCTCCTCCCGTTCCTTGCGCTTCTCTTCCATGTGTACGTGATGGACAGCATGGCCCACGTACACCAAAGATGGCGTGGAAACAAAGATGATCTGGAGCACCCACAGGCGAATGTGCGAGATGGGGAAGGCCTCGTCGTAGCAAACGTTCTCACAACCCGGCTGCTGCGTGTTGCACACGTAATCCGATTGCTCGTCGCCCCACACGAACTCCGCAGCCGTGCCTAAGATGAGGATTCGGAAGATGAAGAGGACTGTGAGCCACACCCTACCGATTACCGTCGAATGCTCATTTACTTCCTCGAGGATGTTGCCCAAAAAACTCCAGTCACCCATGGTTGACTGTCAGCACTGCGGAGCAAACAAAAGATAGGTTTAAAAGCAGGCAGATATGCAAAATGTTTTTAGTATTGAAAATGTATGAATAAACTTGATGTAGACTGTCCCAAACAATGTTGAAAGGATCGGAATTGCACATTTAGTTCTAAAAGATAACCATCTAGAGTTAGAAAGATAACCAATCCAAGCAATCACATATGAGATTTTTTCACCCTGTCTAAAAAGTCTCAAAACTCTCATATTTCACATCCGACTCTTAAAAAAAGAAAAAAGGACCCCATTAATCTTTACAACTGAATCAAATGCATAGGTCTATGCCAAAAGTACTCTATATAGAACAAACAGCAACAGGCAAAGTGCATAAAATGGGCAACTTGCCACAGTAAGAGCTCCAGAGTATTTGTGTTCACCTTCCCTTGGCACACTGTGGTGTGAAGTGAACTTTTTGCTCTCTGGTTCCCACCTATGGCCTCCAATCCTTGTCGCCCGAGTGAGCAGAAGTGAATGAATCCAGTTTGATGGTTGGTTTTTAGTTTGCTGCAATATTTAAGCTGGGAGCCAGACAGCCTTTATTCAGAGGGCGACGCATGCAGTGACGCGTAGTACAATAGGATTCACAAACACAAACGGGAACATATGTGACACTGGCACTGGGAAAAGGGCCATTTTAAAAGTGTACACTTGACATGGCGCATGATTCTGAGCATACAAGACCTATTTAGATTCTCTACACTGTCACTTAGGTTACTTGAATTAGCAGTATCGTTATAAGTATCTGTCAGCTATTATAAAATGTGGTTACATTTCTCAGAAGCATTGGTTCCTTGACTCAAAGGAAGTGGTTAGGTGGGCTTTATACATACATTTTTTCACATGTCCATTTTTATAGACATAAGCTAATGCTATGCTACAAGCATCAGAGAAGGTGGTCACATCATAATGATAGATCTGTTCTATTTTTGAAGGCTAGCTTCACTTTTTTTAAACTTAAATCCCAATCAAGAAAATATGTTTATTTTGTTATTTTATCATAAATGGATAATAACATTGTGTAATCAAACTCAGTCATGGCAAACGTCTTGTTTTTTTCTTCATGTGACAATAATGCATCAGGACATGGCTATAAAACACCATGTTATCACTAAACCAATGCACTGAAATTTTGATCATACATTACAATGCTAGTCATGAAAAGTAAAAATACATTTGGATATATAAAATATAATACATAACATTTAAATTTACATTTAAATACCATATGCCAAATTTTACATATGCTTTTATAGCAACATAAAGCCAAGAGAGTCAAGTCTAATTAGTCGAAACCTCAACCAATAACCCCTCTCTGGATAATGCTTTAGACTGTGTGGACCACTTTTCATCCAACTGGAATGTGCTTTAGAAATGACCATCATGGACTAAGTGTTACCATTGGTTTATACTGAAGAATGATGTTCAGTGGGTGGTTTTGTGATTTTTTTTGGTGGGTGGAGGCAGTGCAATTGCATATCTTCTTTATATTAAACACTATAACACCTCTGGAATGCATCACAAGATTAGTGTTAAAACATTTAATAGCAATAATAGACTAAGACTGACATGATAAACCCAATAACTCTGTTGCATTAACTATAGATAGAATTAAATACAAGAGCAGGAAATAAATATCCCTCTACTATCATTTTAACAGAAAAATAATAATAACTGGACTGCCAGTGAAGTCCCAAAAACAATGAATACTTTGTGCGTGTTTAACAGGGGCATTTTGAGGGGGAGGGGGGTTGTCAGGCACTTATAAGACTGGGAGACTTGTTGGTCAACCATTTAGACCAGCTTAAATCAGCTAAAACTTAAGATGGTCTTAGACAGGTGAATCGAAACCTTTTGACAGGTGAATCGAAACCTGTCCTGGAAGGCCACTGTAACTAATGTAGATATTTCCAGGCAAATGTATTGGAGCTGCTTGGAGCTAAAACCTGCAGGACATCACTGCTTAAGACCATCTTAAGTCTTAGCTTGTTTATGCTTGTCCATATGGTTGGCCAAGCTAGTCTTCCAGTCAGATAAGTGCCCAAAACCCCTCTAAAACCAGCAAAAGCAAAGCTGAGAGAAAAGAAGAGACCAGCAGGCTTGTTTTAGGCATCTACTAAATTTGGGCAACCAATATAGCTTGACAATAAATCAACTACATATTCCATCCTATCCTAGTACTCTTACATGGATTTTTCCTACACAAATATCTCAACACCATCTGCATTAGAGTATGCTAAAAGTTGAAGCAAACAGTCCTCATGTTAGCTTGTACCTGAAGCCTTCATTTAAAGGTGCTACTTGTTGATATTGCCGGCGCTGGCAGCTTAAGCCAGCAGCAGAGTGGTGAATGGGTGTTGGGATTTCAAACAAAGGCATGATGTCATGATGAAGTCCGCTGTGTCCATTAAACGTGCGCACTGAGGCATGATCCCAGATTGTGCAAATGAAGCAGGCCCCAGGCTATGGCTAAGCATAGGACCATCCCTCAAACAAAGTTATCTTACACCGATCTGCCTACATGCTGTTGCGCCACGTTTCCTGCTCCTGAGGGACGATTTAGCTGACAGACATAAATCTACATAGGATACAGTGGCTAGCATTAGCATACAGGTAGCATTAGCCATTAGCGGGGGAAAAGGGTAGGGGTGACACATCCGATGTGCACAAAAACTGAGTTGTTTTTGCAATTTTAGTGAAACATTGTAGCTTTACTTAGAATAACTGGGACTTAATCTTACTTGGGATTTGTGTACTACTAAATAAACAGTAGCATTTGCAAGGACAGTTTAATATTTATATCAAACATCCCTTGCTGAAACTCTGGTCTAAGGTGGTTTATACTTGCTAGGGTTGGTCTAGCTGGTCAACCAAATGGTTTACATGATGGTTAATTGATGATGGGAGTTTTTACTAGTTAAGTTAGTTTATAATCCTGTTGGGAAAACTAGTACACTAGCATCCCATTCTGGAGACTATCATCCACAATTTTATAACGTCCAGTCTTTCCAGAAGATCTATGAAGTATTCTTACTGATTTTACATACCACAAGGGGTCACTTGATGCCTTTGTGAGCAATACTAACAGACTGTACCGCTCTCTCTCTCTCTTAAATCTGTAAAAAGTAGATTTAGTCTCTAAATATTGCTCCAGACTCACATAGAACTCAATCAATGTGCCCATCCTCTTGTTCTTCCATGTTAATCCCCATTAATCTCTATTCTAGCGCCAGCCATTTGATGGATCCAATGTGGGTCTCTCTCTTCTCTGTTCTTTGTGCATGCCAGAGATACCAGCTACAATAAGGAGGATTTACCTGATTCAGTTCACTTCCATTCCATGTGGGAGACTAAAGAGTGAATGAAGCTTCACTGTAGACTTGCAGTGCAGAGAGACTGTGAATGAGATTATTAAACTACCCCAAATATATCTCTGTATGCCACTTTTTAGAGTTGCACAACCGCTTTGAATACAATGGAGAACGCTCTCAGCTAACTTCTAAACTACTGTGTTTGGATGACCTTTTGTTGTAATTAACAAACTTTCAGCTTCCCCTGGAAATCTAATCTTAAACCTTTGATGGGACAGTGTCCAGTCTTTCTTGGATTCTGGATTCGCCTTTCTGACAAAGGGCTAAATACCCATTAGTGTGGCTAAATGTTTTCCTCCAAGAGCTGGAATGACCCGAAAAAACAGACAAACAAAATGTCCACATACATAGCATTTAGGGTTTAAAATAGTTAATTTCCTTCATGGTGACAAACAACTATGTAACAACACCGTGACCAAGAGTCCCAGCTGTCCATGGCCTTTAATGCATCACCTACAATACTAAATTGGCTGGAGAAAATGTGATCAAAGGATATGGATATGAGACTTCCTGTTGGTTTGAGTACAGCAAGAAGAAAGATAGGCCCATAGCAATACAATAGAAAGATGGAACGCAGAGTGGTCACAAGTCACAAGAAGACTGGAGTCCTGTGGCCCTGAAAAGGAGGTTAAAAAGAGGAAGATTCATCTTGACAATCAATCATACTCATCAACTAAAACCACTCAGTGTTAATTGAGTTCAAAATTTACAAGATACTGATTTAGTTAAGGAAAAATTAGACTTTTTTTTTTTTTAAATCACAGAATGTTTTAGACTATACAAGAACATTTTAACATTGCAAACACCATAATAAACTATAGTGTCTACATACTCTTTGTGGTCACTGTGAATAACTATTATATAAAAACTGGAGTGGTCTCACCAATGATCTTAAGAGGAGTAATTCCATTTATTATTAATACATTTTTGACAAATACATGGATGTCTAAGAAAAATTGTCTAAGAAAAGTTTATGTATAATTGTTGTGCATAAATTGAAACAACAAGTAACAAACAAGCATTATATACAGTATGTATGTACAGTGTATGGGTATATATACAGTGTGTATATATGTGTGTGTATATATATTTATATATATATATATATATATATATGTGTGTGTGTATATATATATGTGTATGTATGTATGTATATGTGTGTATATGTATATGTTTATGCACATATATTGTTTATGCTTAATTTCTGATGGGTAGATGTTGTTTTGTAAATAGGGTAGGCGTAATAAGCCATCGGTTTCAGCCTACACCTTTTCGGTTACCCTGTTTGTTTGTATTGTAGTTGCTGTACTTACATTTTGTCTTAAGTTTTGTAACCAAATAAACCTTCATTCATTCATTCATTCAAAATGGCGATTTGTTATTATTATTATTATTTTCCTCTTTAAATGTCAGATCTGAAAGGGTCTAAGCCGGTATCAGCCTAACCATTGTGATCAATAGGAATTTTTCGGTAAAGATTTTTGCTGAGTGTGAAAGCTGCCGTCTTTTCTCCAATTGTTTCCAAAGGGTGAATGTGAAAAGAAACTTTGACACCAGAACACAAGAGGAGATGGAGACAGACACCAAGAGGTTGTTCTGCTTTTTTCCGTCTCTTTAAAAAACAACAGCGATATCACTTTGAACAGTCCCAGTGTTTTCTTTGGCTTTAGAGAATGTTTGCCGAGGCCTTTCCCGTAATAATCCACTCGGCTGTTAGGATGACAATAAAGGTCAAAATGAGGGACAAAAGCAATAAATAAAGGAAAAGTTTGTCTTTTCACACGAGATCATCAGGTGGATTAACACTGTCTAGGTGTCTAAAATGTGAGGGGTCAGGGCAGGTCACTCACTTACAACAGTCCTCGCAATGAATTCTGGATAAAATAAATGATGGTTGAAATACAATTGATGTGACTATCACTTTAAAGTGGCATTATCTTATTAAATTCAATGGATATATTAGATGTGAGCAGAGCTGAGGAGAACTAATTTTGACCTTGGCTTATATGTGGTGTGTGGTGTGGTTTGGGCACACAGTTAGTTCTCTTCACACAGTCCTTTGGCCGAGCTAAATGAAGAGAAAGGCATTTTATCACAGTCCGTATGACCAGGGCTGATGAGAGAATGCTGTTAGTCACAGTGCTGTTGATGACAACCTCAAGTGCCACAGTCACACTTTACCTTTAGTGGTTCCTGCACCCAGAGCTGCTCTGGAGACACATTAAAGGAACAGAAGCAACATCAGTTTGTATCATTAGTTGTGTTTGTTAAGGCAAGCCACATTATTATTGTTGTTCATATTGTGATTAGAGTTCAAAATGCATGTTTGACCAGACATCACAATCTTGCAACTGGTGTCAGAAATAGAAAAAAAGGAAAGCAAACTCCGAATGATGTAACTGAACAATCATCGCCCAAAGCTAGTCCGGTCACATGGTGGGTCTCTTCAATGTCCCATTGCCAATGCCATGTCTGAGAATGCATCGTGTGCCTGCATCACTCATATAAAAGTTTAGGATTATAAAAGAGATATTTGTTGTCAAGTTGGTAGTGTGGTATCTTACTTTTTAAAAGGTTGTGAGGAAGGCAATAGGAAACTGCATTGTGAATCCCTCATGTTCCTTTAGAAAAGCCCAAGGCACTTTTAATAGCTTGGCAGACATTGAAGTGTCACATTGATATTTAATGGCTTTCATAATCTTGATTAAACTGAAGAATAAACTGATTATAAACAAAATTTCAGTTTAAAGTTCAAACGATTCCTATGCAAAATGTTGATTCTCTGACTCCACTTATGTTTACACTTACTTTTATTTTACAAGGAGGATGCATTAAATTGAGAAAAAGTGACATTTGTGTTTCTTTTTCAATTAAATGGTGTTCTTTTACATTTTCTATTCATCAAAGAATACTGAAAAATCTAAATATTAAGCAGCACAACTGTTTTCAATATTCATAATAAAAATAGTAGTAGTTTCTTGAACAGAAAATCAGAATATGAGAATGATTTCTGAAGGATGAATGAATCTGCTCACAATGTACCTTTGCTATTAAATTTGAAAATATCCAAATAGAAAACATCCGTTTTAAAGTAAAATAATATATCAACATTTTGTTGTATTTTTGATCAAATTAATGCAGTCTTGTTGAGCATAAGAGACTTCTTTCAAAAATATGTCAAAATCTTACCAATCCCAGATGTTTTAATGTATGTTTGGTATTTTGGAAAAAACTGAACCTTTAACCTTGGGGTCTTTGGAAATGCAAATTAAGTCACAGTGAATTTTTTTATGAACTCTTTTTCATTCATTTTACATTTTAAGAGTTCTGAACCTTTAAAAAAAATTGTTGCCTCAAGATACTACTCTTACAGATCAGTAATATCGACCTATCTGTGATTTTATTGAGTCAGAGGCACATAAAAAAAAAAATAAAAAAAAAAGGTTGCATCGTATGAATTACCAGGAGACCACAAGCCTTGGTCAAATCCCCATTACTGCTCAATACAAACTCTCTTTCCTTCCTGATGAGTAGATATTCTTCCAACTAAAATAGAGTGGCAGTCAGATATTGTGAGAGGAGATAGGAAAGAAGAGGAGGAGGTGGCAAAGGAAAGGGGGGGGGGAAAGGAGGTGGTACGGCTCTGATGGTATTTCTTAAAATGTCCTCTGAGTATGAGGGCACGTCCAGATCGTACATGACGGTGGTCGGCCTGCTAGCAGCGGTTTCTTATTATCAGCAAGTCTGTAATCTTTCCCGGACACTGAAAGGACTAGGACTCATCTAAAGAGAAGACTGAATTGATTGGATTATTTTACACTAGACATATCAGAAGAGTCATTCTTGGTGGAAACAACAGACGTGAGCATCTATAAAGACATTCATCTTCCCTTTCTCAAACACTGAGACTGCTGAACAACCACAGCGAGGCATCCATCTATTTCGAGCTTTATCATTGAAGGAGACAGCTTACATTTTGTCAACCGGCATAATAGAGAGTCAGTTTTCAACATCCGTCTGTGGAATATACTGAAGAGAGTGAACAAGAATCAATCTGTCTGCAAACAGCGTTGTGTCCACATCTTGGCCCAGTCAGGAAGATACAATAGAAAAAAAAAAAATTTAAACTGTCTTTTTCTCACTGAGGTTTTAACATACCTCTTTCGGCTCTTCAACATCCCCAGCAATAAGAAAGCATCACCAGTCTGACTCTATTCCAGATCGTTCCATCAGGATCGTTGATCACAGAAACATATATCACGGTGAAGCTTCTGCTGAAGTCTGGAGGTCTCTGAGGCTTGATGACTGTCGGTCCACCAAGTAGTTCTGACCACTAATCGCACATCCTAACAGCAGAAGAGACCGTGTTCGCAGGTGAAGAGGCAGAGCGATCAAGAGTCTGTTGAGCATCATCACAAAACAGCCAATTCTTTACCCATCAGTTAACAGAGACAAACACACACCTGTTGGATCTTCAACAGACACATGTTGATTCACAACTATTAAAGGTATGGAAACAATTCTAAACATACAGTTTGTGGAGAATCGAAATGCCTTAAATATCCCTTACATTTCTAATATGTGTAGGTACATATAAACGTGTGTGTGTGTGTGTGTGTGTGTGTGTGTGTGTGTGTATACATCCATTCCCTAGAAACGCATCTAGGGAAGACATAGTTGGACACCTTAGATGGACATATACAGTCGTGGCCAAAAATATAGAAAATATCAAAAATTAATCTGCATTGTTGAGAGTTTTTTTGTGTGTTTCCTTGTCGCAATCTGCAATCACCTGTAGGATGACTGTATGACAGCTGAACATTTCTTGCAAAAAAAGTATAATATATAAATAATTATATTATATTATATTATAATTCAATTTACAAACAGTTAAATGTAATATATAATTTAAAAATATAAATATAAATGTCATAATAAAAGAAATAAAATTACTTGAAATGTCACATAACTCAAATATCTATGTTCCTAATAGGGATGGCTTCCTGACATTAATCAGAGTCTGAGAAGTTGAGGAATATTTTGAGCGTGAAGTTTAGGTATTACACTGATCTAATTTAATCTAACCTTGCAGAATTTGGCTGTGAATCAGTATTAGGTCTCTCTAATCATTTTACATGTTGTGAACTAATTGGAAAAACCTGATGAAGAGACAGTTATGACGGTTCCCAGGAGATTATCTTTGAATACATAGACACACACACACAAAGGGAGCCTTGAACAGAGACTTGTGAAGGAGTATCTTATGGCCAAACTCAATCTCTGAAGCTTAGCCTTGTTGCTCCTTCTGCTGTTCTTAGTTTCATGATGTCAAGTTATTTCAGTCACGCTGTCAGCTGCATTAAACTGCTGATCACACTCTTATACATACACACCCAATTCTTCTGGAAAAGCTCCCACAGATCATCTTCTGATTTCTTGACTGTGAACAAAACATGTCCATCTGTTCAGGGGTATAAAGGCAGACAGATATTTCTTATTTTGCTTGGAGAAGCCAATCATGCAAAAGAATCAGTGTAAGAATCTAAATTTAAAAAGTCTATTTTACTGAATATTAGTAATATAGAATCTCTGTTTGTATTATAGGCTACTGACTCTGAATTCTACATCCATGTAACTATCAGGCTTTTCGCCCATGCCACGCCCATGTGTAATCACATTGGTGATGTCCGGTTTTTGATTTTTTATATATATATATATATGTTATTATATTTTATGACACCGAAAAAAAAAAGGTCAAATTTGTACACCAATGTGTTTTTTTGTCATTCAGCATTAAATACTGATTTGAAACAAAGCAGCTTCGGCCAATAGGGGGAGTGAACGCGCGAGAGGTTGTCATAGTGATGCCTGCGTTCACTCCAGACAGTGAGCTGTAACTGAGGAAAGCCTTGTTTGACCTCTGAGTTTCTCCTGATAACTCAGGTGTGGGTTCGCAAAAGTGAGATAAAAGAAGGTAAATATCCATGTCAAATCATGTACGCTCACGTTTCTTATGTGTTTGGAGTCAAACAGCTTGTTTGTGATAAAATAAATCGTTTTAGCTAAATCGAGTTAATCGAGATGAGTTTTTCGAGAGTTCACTGAGCAGAGCAACGGATGGTCTGTTATCATTCCGGCCAACGATCTAAATGCAAATGGAAAAGTACTTCAGAATGTGATAACTTACACAAGGAAGTTTCCGAAATTGTAAAGTTGTATGTATTTAGGGAAATGTGCGTGTTAAAAAGGAATATGATGATAACTTGTAACGCTGACGGTTACAGTTTGAACAATATTATTGTAACAGCTGATGATGACGAATGAGTGACAGAGATTCAAACGGTTATAGAAACTGTTTCCACAGAAAACATAAGGGCTTAATAAAGGTATTTTAAAGTGTATTTTACACAAGCTGATAATTATAGCGGAGTTATGATGAAATGTGTTTTATAACAAGAGTAAAATACAGGAAACAATATTTGAAGATTTTGTCATAAACAAATACAAAAAGAGTACAAGACTGCTTTTGTCCAATGGGAACATTAAATAAATAAATAAATAAATATATATTCTTTAAAAAAAACTAACTACATTTCTAATCTTTTTGTATTCTATTTTCTTTTCATTTATTATGCAATTGTATGTGTGTGTGTGTGTTTGTGTGTTTATAAAGACCTCTAACACTAGTTTTCTCTGTTCTTTTTTATTATTCTATCTGTTTTCTTTTTATTTATTATTTAATAAAATCCCATGCTACATACACTGTGTTAACCTAACTGAGACTTGTTATAGCACTTATAAATCATTGCTCTTTTTGTTGTTTTTGATTGCTTCCACTGTCCTCATCTGTAAGTCGCTTGGGATAAAAGCATCTGCTAAATGAATAAATGTAAATATATATATATAATGAGATTGAACTAAATGGTTTTTTTGAGAAGGACATTGCAGAGAAATGATTTTTATACTCCTAACATGACAGAGAAATGTTAATAAAGGCACTGACGAGCTGCGACTGAGGAAAGCCACTAAAATTGCTTGTCCCTTTTGTTTCTCCTGATAACTCAGGTTCCATTCCACACATTCTTTTAGTAATGGTCCATGTGTTCCACACCCCACGGGACCCGTAACATTTTTTTATTGTGCCGTCTGCCATAGTGCTGACTCAAACAAACAGACAGGACAAACAGAGACAAACGGAGGAGCGTGGTTCTCTTTTTGAAGGCTGTTTGTAAAGTCTGTTTAGCAGTCCCTATCTATCTCCAGATGCCCCTGCTGCAAAACTCCCACATTGTTCTCCTTACCTCGGGTAAACAGGTGCAGAAGGGAGTAGGTCTTGACACTGTCCTCCTGAAAATTTCACTGACACAGAAATAGCGCTGAGAAATGTTCACTTACAGTTAGACTGTTGATGTCTGCTGACCTATGATCTAAAACATCCCTGCAACAACAACAACAACAATGTTTGGTTTACATTAGCTTCAGTTAGGCTGATATGGACAAATCATCAGTTATTTTATTTACTTTAAATTACACCACCATTAAGTTTAAACTAACTCATTAGGATAATTGGCAAGCTACATATCACATGGTTAAAGTATGTACAGCACCTTTCCCATGCTAAAACAAGACACTGTACTGTCACATTATAACATAATATTATATAGTCATGCAATATTGCTAGTTTATCAGCATGGTTGTGATTCGCCTTTAGGCCATTTATGTGACATGACCTTATTCAACATTGAATAAGGCCATGAGTGATGAATGGCTTTTGAGCACCTGGTCGCTATCTTTTTTAAGAAACTACTTATTTTAAGTCTACACAACTACATTCTCACCTAAAACTCTTAAACTTACTTTCTGTGACACAACAGGGGTGGTATAGAGAGACTGAACCCACAGCACAGTCTTTCAAATGTGCCAATAACCTCTTTGGACCCAGAATCTTGAGCACAGGCAGATTTTTTTCAAGTGTCTTGTAAGAGGGAAATTATATTGTTTAAGATTGTTTCCTTAAAGGGGAGGGGAGTGAGACACACTCATTGTCTTTAAAGACGTAGTTCCCACATCTGATGCCAAACTGCCCTTCGCAGTAATTTCACAACACTATAAATATAGAATATATTCATATAAATATTATATATGGTTGCAAACAATTTGATATAAATAAAACTAACTATGTGAAGAATAATGAACAGTCAGTTTAGTCATTACCGTATCAAAACGTATTGTTAAAATAATTTTGGAGGGGCATCAAGGTTCAGACTGATAAACTTCTGGCAGGGTGTATCCGAATAAGGTCTGTTTACACAGTGTGTTTCTGCAGTTAAATTTACATCCAAATATTTTTCAATACTTCCCACAGACAAACTGACCCTTAAACTCACAGTCTTACCCAAGATCTCATGTTAAAGCGGTGAGAGTATTCTGGGTTCCCTCTTCCCATGAACCCCCTTGAGGACTGAGACTCTGACGCTAAACTCTGTGTTAATCCAGAGCGAAAGAAAGAGAAACCAACAAAGTTCATGACGCTGTGTGACTGGTACACAATTACCAAAAAAATTCAAGTCAAAAAGTAAAAAATGAAACACTTTATCCAGCACACCCTGCCCCTAAAGGACATTGGAACATTTCCCACGACATTCAAATTTGACAAGCTTTAGCAGTGGATTGTAGAATTAATTGTGCTATTTTTAAATAGTGTGTGCTGAAGTCATTAAAAACAACTCAAATATAATTAAGTACCATGTTGTACTATTTTAAACACATGTAACGTAATTAAGATGCCAAAATACTTCATTAACTTCATTGATGGGACATGGTACTTTGCTGGAAATATTCATGTTTCCTTTTAAGTGATAACAGGAAATGTTCAGCCATCAAATACCCAGAAAAGAAAAATGCCACTAAATATCCTATGCCTATTTTTAGCAGGTTCCTCAAATTCTTCTGTCTCCTTTTCCCAGACTCCCAGCACTTGAGTGTGTGGGAAGAGTTTGTATCGAAGAACCGAAATCTACACACACAAACACAACACAAACAAATATACAGTCGCTGCATGTTTGACATCTTTGTTCTTGTTTTATAATAGCATGAGAATACAGTGCAGTATATGACTATGCTATCTAGGCCAGAGTTTGAAATAGCATACTTGCATACTACTAGTATAATTTCCCCTTATCTAAGCACGGCAGAAATAGTGAGGGTAGTATGCTAAATGCAGCCTAGAAGTCATAATGTAACATTGTGAAGGTGTACAAGCACAATGCATGAGACACTTAAATGTAGTTACAATTTCAGAATGTCAAAAATAAAAAAATAGGCTCATTTTCCAACTCCTCTATATTTAAGGCCCCGGTATACTTAAAACGAAGTTAGTTTTCATTCTTCGTTTGGGGCCAAAAATAAGTTTTCCCAGCACTGCTGGAGGGGGGTGTAGATTCATGTATACATAACTCGCGACGCTTGTGCATATCCCCAAAACACAACATCAATGAAATCATGAAGTTTAGGCAATCTATGAGTGAGACGGGCACCAATGGTCAGAATATTATAGACAAAAGAATAGTGATTAGCAGCAGTTCAGAGTCAAGTATCATGTTTGCAATACAAAAGAACCATTCCATAATCAATCCTTTATGGGAAGTGTGAATATCTTATAGTCTGAAAACTTAAAGGGGGGGTGAAATGCTATTTCATGCATACTGAGTTTTTTACACTGTTAAAGAGTTGGATTCCCATGCTAAACATGGACAAAGTTTCAAAAATTAAGTTGTACGTTTGAAGGAGTATTTGTGTTCCAAAAATACCTCTTCCGGTTTGTCACAAGTTTCGGAAAGTTTTTTTCGAGTATGGCTCTCTGTGACGTTAGATGGAGCGGAATTTCCTTATTTGGGTCCTAAGGCACTTCTGCCGGAAGAGCGCGCGCTCCCGTATAGCACAGCACAGACTGAGAGCACAGACATTCACTGATCAGAGCGAGAGCGTCGCAAAATTTCACAAAAGGAGTGTGTTTTTGTGTTGCCAGGGCAAGACAACCCTGCACAGATTACCAAAATAAAAACAGCATTAAGGGACCAGTGGATGGAGTTTATTTTTACAGAGCATCAACGGAGTTGTGCAAGTGTTTGTGTTTGTTCCCTGCATTTCGAAGATGCTTGTTTTACAAACAAGGCCCAGTTTGACGCCGGATTTGCGTATCGTTTATTTCTTAAGGATAATGCAGTCCCAACGAAAAAGGGTCACGATCGTGTGTTGGAACCGCAGGCGGTGAGTAAAACTGCTTCAAATATCTCTGTGTTTTGTTAACTTAGCTATAGGCGCGTAAGCACATCAAGTAAACAACAGGCGATGTTGTCATCAAACTGCACTTTCCACATATACAGCTTAAAAAAAAGTGGAACTTAGTCATTTTCCAAAACCGCTTCCAGATGTCGTTGCTGATGCTGCTCTTGTTAAATTTCAGCCTCTGGATCGGATTCTGGATCATAAATATACGCTGAATCTGACTGTTAGCCATGGTTTGTTTTGGTTGGTTTTGTCCTCACGGTAATGTCACAGCTTTCAAACGCTCTCAACGCAAAAGCCTACTGGCGCTCGTGATTCTTTAGCTCCGCCCACACGTCACGCCTCCAGCCGGTCGTGTTTTTCCGGGAAAAATCGGTATATAGTGGTAAATAGTGTTCATTTATTTTAATAAACTGGATAAATTGTAAATCTTTTTATATTTTATGTGGTGTCATGATTTAAAAACAAAGGTATATTATTGTATTTTCGTTTGACATTTCACTTATTGTATACCCTTTAAATTTGCTTATTGAACAACAACAGCAGCAGCAGCATGATGTAACATTTATTTGAAACAGCTACTTGCTACCTTATCTCTACTCTTTCCTTTCATTTCTTTTCATGGTTTTGGAAAACTTGTCTCGGATGATTCTCTATGTCACCTTTTGCATAACTCCGGGCGTCGACACCAAGCTTCTTGCAGTTTCTTTCTAGGAATGAAATGCTTTCTCTGAATCTTTAAAGTCTCTCCGTGAGCGATCTTACAGGTGCAGATTTATTTGTGCCAACTCAGCTATTCGACACTCCAGTGTATTCATGTTGCTAGGGACTAAGCCAGAGATATTGTTATATTGTTATAAACAAGGAACTTTGCAGCTGTACCACATGTGCAACAGGTGCAATAGTATTACAGTACGCAGCGCCTCAAAATAGACCTCAATGATACTTTCCCTCTTTTAGTACTAATGTTTAGCACAAGTATGTACAGCAAAAGACTTGAACTGTTACAGTATGAAAGTCATTTAGTAAAGGATAAGTTTTCCCTTCATTCACAGTTTTTTTTTTTCTTCCTCAGGCTCTTTTGACTAGTCATGGCTGACTGGACTCTGCTGGGGAACTTTCTAGAAGAAGTCCAGGAACATTCCACTTCGGTGGGAAAGGTGTGGCTTACGATTCTTTTCATCTTCCGGATCCTGGTCCTGGGCACGGCTGCCGAGTCCTCGTGGGGCGACGAGCAGGAAGACTTCACCTGCGACACGGAGCAGCCCGGTTGTGAGAACGTTTGTTATGACCGAGCCTTTCCCATTGCGCATATCCGCTTCTGGGTGCTCCAGATTGTGTTCGTGTCCACACCTTCTCTCATCTACATGGCACACGTGATGCATAGTGTCCGCAGAGAGGAGAAGAGGAGGAAAGAGCAGGAAGGAGGAGCACAAACAGACAGAGATGGAGAAATGTACCCAGAGGGAGACGAGCACTGTGGGAAGCAGGATGAAGGCGGAGGTGGGAAGTTGCAATTGAAGGGTGCTTTGCTACAAACATACGTAATAAGCATCCTCATCCGCTCTGTAATGGAAGTGATCTTCATTATAGTCCAGTACCTGATCTATGGAGTCTTCCTCAATGCGCTCTACGTGTGTAAGGCCTCACCGTGTCCACATCTGGTCAACTGCTACATCTCGAGACCTACGGAGAAGAATGTGTTTATTGTGTTTATGTTAGTGGTAGCAGCTGTGTCGCTGTTGCTCAACGTCGTGGAACTGTATCATTTGGCGTGGAAGCAGTTTAAGGGTAGTTTGCAAAGATATAAGGCTTCCAAACAGCGACTGAATACACCATCCACCGTGGCTGCACTCTCACCAAACCGAGCCCGCACTCCACCTCCTGACTTCAATCAGTTCCTGACATCACCACCGTCTTCCCCTACCATACACCCATCCTGCCCACCCTTTCATGACCGACTGGTGCACCAACAAAACTCTGCGAACATGGTCACCGAATGCCATCGAGGTCAAGACTTCCTAGGGGTCAACTTCTTGAGCTTCTCGCATACACCTACAGATATTTCCAACTCATGTACCTCACCGCCTTTTCTTAGCATTGAATCTGTTGGGGACAAGAGAAGGTTTAGCAAGAGCAGCGGGACCAGCAGCCGCATGAGACCGGACGACCTTGCAGTATAGCACTGACCAATCACATCTGAAAAAGGGTCCCTAGCCATAAAACTTTTACAAGATTTTGCACTTGACCCAACATTTATTTCATTCCTTTCTGATTGACTAAGCCAGAATATTGGTTCACGTGTTTGCACAAATGATGTGAGTGATGCATAAAGAGTCATTCAGCTTTGAAAAAGTCAACATGAAATTAAAATGGAATTTCTTTTATACTTGTTCCTGGTCCTACAATGAACACTTAAATGGTGCATGTTATTCTAAAGAAATCTTCATAATTTTTCATCAGAATTTATAAACTTCCTCCATCTCCGAAATACCTTTCGTCACTTTGCATTTTGACTAATGCATTGGAAACTGACTGCATTGTCAAAAATCGAGCAAACCTTTTGAGCCCTGAGAGAGAAAAAACAACAAGGTGAAAGGGTGATCTGGGGTGAAGAGATCTTCAAATGTGATTAGCTATGTTTACAATGCCTGAAATTGTTACAAGAAAAAAGGAATGTAAAACATTTTTTTTACTTTTGCGTTAATTTTTGTATTCCTATAATTGTAAAAACAGATGTTTGTTCTTTAAGCTGGGTTATGTATTTTTTTGAGAGATGACAGAAAGATAGATATAGCAGATAAAAACAAAAGAGGAAATCATCTTGAGGAAAAAAAAAAAGGCTTACGATAAGGCAAGAAGTAGAACGTGTAAACATTGGATCAGCTTTGAGAGAACTCAAGGAGCGGAAGGCCTGCGATCGGATCCCAAGGTTGCTTTGTTTCTTCTCGATAGGTGAGTATTGTTGGTTTTGCTTTGTTTCACAGAATTAATATATGCTGGCTTTTGCTTGATTATGCTTGTGTGTCATAATCGTTGCTTGGGTTGTGTACATATGTGTGGGCCGGAGCTATCAAAGTTGGGGCAAGACCGTTTTGGGGTTGGGGCGTGTTTGTTTTGGTGATTTGAAATATCCACACTGGCTACCAGAAAACTTATTTCTTAGTTAACATATACTGCAGTGAAGATCTGACCACAAATGTCAGCATACAGTGACTTTAGTAGAACAAACTTGGGTCAGTTCTTTTTACATGTAACAGTTTTGTAGTAATAGCAAATCCATCAGAACAAGACATCCACACACAAAACCCTACCCAACCACATTACATCTAACAAATCATGTCACCGCTACCACTAGATGGCGCAATCACCCTCCACTTGAACACCATGATAGTCAGTAGAGAAAACTTGCACTCATCAGAATGTTCAGTGTAAGCTAATAGCTCATGTGTTGTTGTCATGACACTGAAGTGCCTTGCATTTTGTGCTTGTGGATAAATAGGGACCAAATAAGTGAACCAGTCTCCTTGCAGCAGCTGCTAAATCTCAGCTAACCTCAGCTAAAATTAGCCCTGCTACGGAGAGGACTCTCCTCCAGAAGTAAGAGCAACATGTGCTGGATCATTATTGCACCACAGCAAACACAGACTACATTTTGAAAGATCTTGCTAAAAGAAACAGGATGGAGTAGGACTGGTCTGCTTCCACGCAAGTCAAGCCATGGTCAGCCGAGCATGAATTCTCCACGTATACAAATGAGCAACTAATTAGCATCAAATATATTTTACATGAATGAATAAATCCAAAGTAATCATATATTTGGGATTTACCTGATGGTTTTATGCAAAGGTAAAATGCATAATCTTGTGGAATTGACATTACAACATTCTAGCACCAAATTATATCTTTAAACACTTGCTGCACCACCCCTAAACTGGATTAAATGTTACACCCCCAACTCAATCCTAAAGGAAATATCATCAAATGCAAATAATAACAGATCCCAAATTGTCTTGATGGCTTTGTGCAACTGGCATGCAATAAAATAACTACCACTAGGGGGTAGAAGAAGACCATTAATAGCCATGAGATACACACAAAGGCATTGAGACTCTTTATACCAAACAATATATTTTATTTGTAGTCCAACACCACAGCCCAGCCTTTGGAAGTGGTTCAGTACCAAATTCAATGGAGTTACACATGACAAGCATCAACACAGGAGGGGCAGGGACAAAAGGGACAACCTATAAGCTTTTTTCTTTTTTAATAGTCATTTGTTTTCTACAAAATAAAAAAAAAAGAAAGAAAGCCCACCCTCCAGTAGCTCAGATGTTGTCAGCACTGCACTTTACAGCTGTACACAGCCAAGCAATTAAAAAAAAATCTTTTCAATGTATTCCGCAGTGGTGGCAAACGGCTACAGCCTGACTGCAGTCCCGGATATACAGACAGAAGCCTGAGCGTCACTGCAGAACTGAGTGCTGGTTCATGGGGTTCAAAAATACCCCTCCAGAGTCACCCTCACCTGTACCCAGACCAGCTTACAGAGTTTCTAAAACAGGAACAGGAGATCACACTGCATACATCCGATTACTGCTCCTACTGACGGTCAAAAAGTGTTTTTCTCTACAATAAAAAAGGAGAAAAGAAAACACTATTTTTTACAGTTAATTCTTGTTTGTGCTTTTTTTTTTTTTATAATACTATGATCTGTATGAGGTCTTAGTTTGGTTTTATTATACACTGGAGTAGCAAAGAAAATTAAATTTAAAATATTCTGTACGCCCCACAGTACCCAGTATTTTGTGGTGGTGGTTGTGTCACCTACTGTCCACAAACAACCACCTCAATCCCCCCTATACAAATGAAGATGAAAAAAAAAAACTATAGAAATCACTGGTAGAATCCCTTTAACAACACAAGTACAGTACACACATACAAAGAGCATTTCCTGTTTGGAGGGAAGTGATGCGATGAGATGTAAACATATAGCCAAGACGGTGCACCTTGGGACAAAACGTTCCTTGACTTTTCCACTTTCATGTCTGTTCTTTGAGTTCTTGGACTTTCTTTTTCCAACAATCTTTCTTGGTTTCCACCGATGTATAAAAGTACAATGAAACCCCTAAATCGTTCATACTTGGTTTGCTGTAGACTTTATATGTGGCACCTCGTCCACAATGTCAAACAAATATCCTCGTCATGAGTCGGTCTTGTAAATTCCATATACATTCCCAAGAAAAAAGTATTTTCCAAACAGTGCCGGACCTGAGCCCAACTTTGAGGAAAGCGCAATTAGCTTCTCACACCTTCAATTGTTAAATGAGAAGATTCCCTGTGAACACATCCCTTATTCTAACCAGGTGTCAGGGTGTGTATGTGCACAGAAAATGTCCCGGTTTCCACATATATCTGCTTAATAACACAGAGTCTTTTTGTCTTTCATTACGAAGGTTTTTATTTCACAGGTGGGACAGTTTCCTGACTGTTTGTAACTGTAGTGGAGGCTCAAAACATTATATTCCCAGGGTTCCCTGGGCCAGGGTTAAAACCCATGCCCATATCTGCTGCCATTCCTCGAGGCCTCATCTGAGAGGGCATCATCATAGTCTGCTGAGGACCGCTCATCCCTTGTAGTGACATCATCATGTTAGGAGAGCCCACAGGGCCAGGGTGGTTGTACATTGGCCTTTCCTTTCCTTGCATCATTCCAGGGCCTCCCATCATTCCTGGCTGCTGGCCAGGAGACAACATCCTGTGCTGTGGCCCCATCATACCCTGACCCATGAAACCTGGGGGTCTCATGGGGTTGTGGCCTGGATTACCCATGGGCATGTCCTGTGGTCCCATATGTCCAGGGCCAGGAGGACCACCCATTCCCTGCATGGGGAGGCCCATCCTTGGATTGCCCTCACCCATCATTCCCTGCATGTGGGGAAAGCCAGACGGGTGTGGGGGCTTCCCACCAGGGGCGTCTCCACCACGAGGGAAGTAAGACAGAGTCTGGCTTGGCTTCTCAGAAGGGATAATTCGAGAGAGGTCAAACTCGGGGATACCTGACGCACCTGGTCGCATGACCTCATGTAAATCCGAGTCATTGAAGACACCCGGCATGTTATTAAACTCCTGGCCTCCTGGAGTGTTAGGTTTACACATAACTGGCTCACCACCAGGTCCATGAGGCATATTGCCCATCCTGCCCAGTGGGCCCCCTTCTCCCTGGAAACCCATCCCATGAGGGAAGCCACCCTGGTGCCCAGGACCATTGTGAGGAAAGGGAACCTGCTGTGGAGGTGACTGTCCTGGAGGGAAGCCCTGTCCTCGGTGAGGAAGAACCATACGCCCTTGTGACATCATCTGGTTGCCCATGCCAGGGTCTTGAGAGACTGGGTTCATCATCATACCATGAGCCATCATGCCTGGACCCATAGGCCCAGAGTGAGGAGGCATATTAGGGCCCATAGGATTGGGCGAGGGCATCTGGTTTGGCATGCCATGGGAAAGTGGCTGGGAACCCATAGTGTTCATCCCCATTGGGCTGAGGGAAGACATGGGGCCAGAAGAGTTGGGCGTCATCATTCGAGGATGACCTGGGTGATGGTTCACACCCATACCTTTAAAGAGAACAAAAAGATTTTGATTTAGTGGAAAAGGCCTCGCGAAAATGCTACTATAAAATTACTGCATTTTCAATAATTCTTATAGACATTACCGGGCATGCTGTTGTTCATAGATGGCAGGTTTGGCGATCGAGCAGGCGGCGAGTCATCATCAGAGCTAGCCACGGTTTTGATTGCATCATGGTAAAGGGGTGTAGAACTGGGCATTGCGAACTTGGACATGCGGGACATCATGATGGAAAGTGGATTTTGGGATAACGTTGGCTCTGGGGGCATTGTGTAGGGGCTGCTGGATGGAAGACTTCCTGGCACATTCATGCCACCTGGCTGACTGGAGGAACTACTGGAAGGAGGAGCTGAGGGAGGAGGATTAACACCTGAGAACAAAGGAGGGCAGAGGAGGTTAACAGAAGAGAGGATATGTAGAATGATGGAAGAAGATCTTTTACCAATGACTTTTTAAATCTGACACCTATTAGGTCAATAGCTGCAACAAAAACTTTATTTAAAAGTTCTGCTAGAACAGTGTAATTTGCAGGAATAACTGAGCAAATGAAAACAATGTGCCACTAAATATTGTCCTTGTTATTTTGATGGCCCCATTCAGATATTCTGTTGAGTATAAATAACTTTATCTGTCAACTAAGTCTCATTACGGTTTTGGTAGACTTTTAGGTCATGATTAGGGTTAGTAGAATTTAGGGTAAATAGAATCAAAATTACTTTAGTCAGTAGAATGCCTGTTCAACCATATCATGTCAGGCAACCAATAAAACAAGATGTTAACAGATATTAAACAGCTGGTGTACTCATACTCTAATGTCTGGTAATTGACATGTAGTTGCAAAGTTCCCTGTAGTCAACAGATAGTCTAAAGGGGACCATCAAAGTAAAGTGTTACCAAAGTCCCAACAGAGTTGCATACCAATGAACAAAGACTGGGTCCACATAAAATATGCCATATGTACAATAACTTAAAAGTAAACCTAAAATATACATAATGATTAATAATGACATTTGTTGAGAATTTTTTTTTTGTACCTTGCTCTATATTGCCCATCATATTTGGTGATGTCATACTAAGGGGAGGCTTGTTCTGAGGGATTCCTGGGCTTTGCATGGGCGGTTTGGGTGAAGACGTCCAGCCAGGGGAGGGGGCAGGAAGCGAAGGAGACTTCATATGGACGGGTGATGCCCCTGCTGAGCCCATCATGGGAGGAGATTTAATGGCTGCCGCTGCTGCTACTGCTGCAGCTGATGGTCCACTAAGCATACCAGCCAGCTGGGACGGTGTCTGTGGTGACTTGAGGTTACCTGATGGCGAGCCCAGCATTGGTGACTGAACCTGCCGCAGTGTTGGAGACTTTAGTGGGTTAACATTGACGTTGGGTGAGTTTGCAGGGCCACACTGGACATTCAGGTCTGAGGGCTTGCGACTCATATTCCTCTGGCCAGGTGGAGGCCCTGAGCTATTGGGAATCTGGTTCGGTGGTAAATGAGGCATGTGACTGAGACGACCATTTCCACCCACATTACCTCCTCTTTGGTCAGGTCCAAAGGGTGGCTCGCCTCTGGGACCTCTTTGATTTCCAGGGCCTTGGGGACACATGCCAGGGAATTGTCGGTTAGGTACCATGTTAAGGTCTCCTGGATGGGGCTGGTCTGGGAAAGGAGGCCCCTGCATCATTCTCTGTGAAGGAACTACATTGTCAGGCATTGGACCTCCACCTTGCCTCATCTTCATAATTTCCTCTGGACTAAGGTTCATTGGTGGTTCTCTCATCTTAGGGAGCATCATCTGAGGGCCAGGGCCCATGTTTACATTGAGGTTTCCAGGTCCCATGCCAAATTCATTCATGTCTCGACCAAGACCTTTCACAAACTCCATTCTTGAGGAGGGGCTCATGGGACCATCACCTGGCATTCTGGGAAAAATCATGCCACCTCCATTTCCAGGCTCCATGGGTCTTTGATTACCCATCATTCGATTCATCTCCATCATTATGCCAGGTGTCAGACCCATGCCTTGTTTATCACCCATACTTTGATGGAACATAGCTTCCTGTACAGACTGAGGATTGGGGAATCTTTCCACCCTTCCACCCGGACCTCCAAACATGCCTTGCCCGGGAGGGAATCCTCTCCCATCCCCCATTTTTGGCATTTCATCAGGCCAGTTCATTCCAGGTCTGGGCATAGTATTGGGCCCTCCTTCCATGTCAGGGTTCATCATGCCAGGGAAACCAGGCATCCTCTGCATGTGTGGATGCATCCCTCTGGGACCCATGTTCATCTGGTCAGGGAATGGTTCAGGGCCACCAGGCCCCCACACCTCTCCAGGATTCATCTGGTAGGGCGGCGGTGGGCCTCTTATCATTCCTCTAGGTCCACCCTGATGAAGCATCATGTCTCCCATTGGCCTATGCTGCATTTGTTCCTGTTTGCGCTTCTTCTCCTCATAGAACTCTTGCTGTAGTTTAAGCCAGGCCATCTGCTCTGGGGTCAAATGGTCTCCATGCTCTCCACCAGGACCTGGATGTGAGTTCATAGGTCCTGGACCTTGTGGAGGGGGTCCAAGATCATCTGGAGGAAAGGGCATGTCTCTAGGACCAGGTGGACCAAAGGGAGGCCCATCTGGCCGTGGTCCTCCTGGACCACCTGGCTTCCCAAGGCTTTTTGACTGGGCCATCATCGCCTGGAGAGGCCCTTGTTCTGTTTTCTTGGGTCCTCCTTCCATCATTGCTGAATTGGGTGGGGGTCCACCCATATTCCCTTGGCCCATAGAAGCCATGTCCTTGTCATCTGGGAAGAGCATTCGCTGTATATCACGTAAAGTCTGTAAGGAACGTTCCCTGTGTTCAAGTTGCTCTTGGGAAAGGCCCTCAGGGTTGTCCACCATGCTAGACATGATTTCATGAGCCAGCTGCTGGTGGTGTTGAGCTGTGAGCTTAGCATCTGCCCCTTTAGGTAAATCGAGGGATAGGAAGTTCTGTTGAGGGCCAGCATTGGAAGGCTGGTTGGAGGGCTGGCTACCAGGTGTCCCTGCAGAGTTGCTACCATCATGGGATCCAGCACCATCCTGTGGGCTACTGCTGGGGAGGCTCTTAGAGTCTAAACCAGCTGAAGGTGCATTGTCTGGAGGCAGACTAGTTGGTTTTGCCCCCTGGGCTGGTTGCTGAGGTTGGGTGGGTTGCACTTGAGGTTGTTGCTGCTGGCCTGACTGCGCTACTTTAGAGGCTGCTTGGTGGTTCTGATCACTGGCGAGAGATGAGGGCTGTTGCTGGGATGGAACTCCTTGTTGTTTAGTGTCACTTCTGAGGGACCCAATCTGATTGTTCTAAAAAAAAAACAAAAAAAACAATCAATAAAATAGAATTTTTTAATGCGCCTGTCTTGACATTTAACAGCAAATAGTTTAGTGACATATTGTAAACACAATTTAATGATGTCCCTTCTTACCAGGGGGAGCTGGGGTTTTCCACCCTTGCCATTAGAGATATTATTCATGTGGTAAGTGATGATATTGTCTACATGTCCCGTTATTACTGAATCTGCTGCCCTAAGATGGGAAGAAATGACAGTCACAGTCAAAGCATTGCATAACACTTCTGACCAAAAACAGACTTATCTTCAATGTCTAATTTGGATGAATTGTGTATTTATTTTCGTGTAAAAAACTTTTGTCAATGCAAGTTTAATATGTATAAAACTGAGTTAAGTTGTGACAAATTAAAGTCATTTGTTGGTTGATTTTCTTGAATGTTTTAAGCAATCTGTATCTGTGGCGCTATTATAAAATTGTCTGTCTATTTAGCATGCTTAAACAAAAAAAGTCAAACAACACAGGCTCAAGGAGCATAAAAACTTTTCAGCAATACTGTTCAGTGATGATAGTGGCACAGAAAACACCCATTTTAGCTTTATTACAGAACATATTTATTTCACTCCCACCAAATTAAACACTAGTAATGGGTACTGTGACTGTCCATAGCCACATATACAACAGTGCTAGAAAAGGATGGACAAATAGTTCACAGAAGAAACTGACACTGGGCTAGTGAAATGGCAGATGATCTAGTGTGATGGCAGAGCAGTAATGGCACTGCTCTGTGGGAGACTTGTTTTATGGTCACAACGTCTGACAAAGTTTCTGACACATCCTGTCACAAACATTTGGCATTCTAATATCTGTCAACTGAGGAACTAGTTTAGGTAAACATGTTGCTGTCAGTGCTCAATTTCTTAGCACAGCAAAAAGGAAATATGAAAGAGAGAGATTGTGAGAGTGGGATTTGGTTCTTTTAAACTAACAAAAAAAGCATGGCACTATGATTTAACAAAGCAACTGCATTTTAACGGTGTACCTGCAAGGTACATTCAGGATTTTCGAAAATCAAATTTAAGACCTTTTTAAGACCTGCACAAGTAAAATTTAAATCATAGCAGGGTAGGGCAATGTCTATCGTAACATATAAACTGTAAAATGACAGCAAAAATAATGATATACAGGTCAGATATAAGTTTTGACAAAAAAACAAACAAAAAAAAAAAAAAAAAAAAAAAACAGCTGGACTTCTATTGGACTATTGAATTTAATCTATTCACTGCCACTATAAAGCTTGGAAGAACCAGGACTTCGATAAAATTCGTCTGAAAAAAAGAAGAAAGTCATATATGCCTGGGATGACTTGATGGTGAGTAAATCATGGGGTAATTTTTATTTTCGGGTGAAGTATCCCTTTAAAACCTTCTTGTACCATTCAAGACTTTTTAGGACCTTAAATTTTTTAAGGACCAGCGGAAACCCCGACCTGAGGGCAGTGCTAAAATGGCATCTAGTTTCAAAACATGAGCACACGTTCACATTTATATTATGACAAGCATCACTAATTAAGAACAAACAGGAAATCTTTACTTGTTGGCCATCTCTGTGGTGAAGACGTAAACGACCTTTGACCCTGGTTTCTGCCCACTTCCCAATTCAGACGCTGTGCTCTGTCCCCCTACTGCATTGTGGGTAGGCGTAGAGGCAGAAAGAGCACCAGGATCTGGCTTTATGTCAGCAGAGTTGCAGTCTGTGCAAAACATGATAAGCATTATAGACATTATCACATAGCATCAGCAATAAGATATGTTTTGGCAATCACTGTTTAGTGATGCTAAAAGAAATACTTCAAATGTCATTAGTTTGCAAAGAGAATTCGTAATCACAAGTCAATTTCTTCTAATTATTATTAAATAAAGTTTTGCCACCAGGTGAAAACTGCCATTAAGAATTGAATACCTACATTAGGGTAAAAACTGATTTATGCTTTAAACTCATTTGATTATAAAACACAAAAAATGAAATAGTGGAACTACATACTGAAGAATCCTGGGTCGTCTTCATCACTCTCTCCACCTGAACACCAATCTGCGCCGCTGTAGGGCAACCGTCGCTCTCCAACACATAACCTTTTCGCTCTACTGCCCATTTCTTTAGAGAGAGACAGAAGAGTAAGATTACCGTGATGTTAATGAAACAGTCATACGACTTCTACTGCTGTGAAATACATTACTACTAAATTGTGGGGTTGTTCCTCAAACAAAAAGGTGGATAGTAAATGCAACAAAATAACCAATGGCTGTGTGAAGCAGTAACAGACAAGGTTTAGTCTGAGCAACAGTCCTCAACATTTTTTACATCAACATGAATACAGTCATCAGTGTTGCATAATTTCGCATCACTCTCGCGGTGCTTAGATGTCAAACACCGATTGGTCTGTGCAACGCTGCTTCAAGTCGAACACACTTATTATGATACACATTGTTAGTAGCTTGTACCTGTGATTGGTGATCAGTTTGGTAATCTAGAAAATCTGTTGTTGTGTTCCGGAGATTAAATAAATGAACTTGCTTTGTGTTTAAGAGTAACATTTTAAGTAAACAATTTCATCTGTAGAGCAATTTATTAAATATCCATATCAAAGAGGTAATATTAAATTCTTTTGTAAAACAACAATTATTGGAATATGATGTAGACCAGAAAATAAGGAAAAAATAATTGCGTTTTGTTGTGAATAATTGGTTGTGTGAAAATAGCTTTATAGTGGCCTCTCCACAGGGAAAATGCGACATTGATGCTAAAGGTTCAATTCGATATTTTTTCCGGGTTAAGAAAGAAAAGAGATTTTGCAAATGCAGCAGCTTCATGATAAAGAGTTGATTAAAGAAACTAAATGTTATGAACTAGAGATTGAAAGAATAAAAAACAACAATCTGTTCTGACAACTCCAGACTGAGTTCGAACAGAAAAAGAAGCTGAGAAATCCGCACGAGATCATAAGCTGCAGGTGGATCGGTTGAAATTGGTAAAGGAAGGAAAAATATTGTCAGAGTTTGGGGAGAGAGGTTTAAGTTTATCTGGAGGGTTTGATTTGGCCATTAATTTGAGACTGCTTCCCAAATTCAATGAACATGACACTGATGTTTTTTCTACTTTATTCGAGACTTTGTCTATATAAAGATTCAGATTCAAAGATTCATTACATTTAGATGACGCTTTTATCCAAAGCGACTTACAATTGCTATATATGTCAGAGGTTGCACACCGCTGGAGCAACTAGGGGTTAAGTGTCTTGCTTAGGGACACACTGGTGTTCAAGTGGATTCGAACCTGGGTCTCTCACACCAAAGACGTGTCTTATCCACTGCGCCAACACCACCCATGCAGAGAGAAATTGGCCGTTGTCTATCCGAATTGTCATACTGCAAACGGTGATTACAGGCAAGGCACAGGAGACCATAATGATTGAATTGCTTCATCCCTCCTTTTATAGCAATCAGTCTGCTCTAACAAACTAATTATTATCATAGCGATTAACCTGACTACAACTCATTCACACTTTCACATGTGCTGCAGACATGATTAGACAATTAAATGTTAACTGGTCATTTTGTGTAAGGATCAACAACAACAAAAAAAATTGCCAAAAAGTACTTTTTACAAAAAAAAAAAAAAAAAGTAAATACATTTTTTTTTTTGTAAAAACTTTTTTTTTGGACAATTAAGCTTTTAGCAATGATGTAAAATGCATCTAATCTCTACACAATAATCTAAAAACAATGTGAATAAACACAACAACAGCTTAAGCAGCAAACTTTGCAAAACACAAAATTTATGTAACTGCCAAAACTTTTGGCCAACTTTTGATACACTGTGATTTCCATTCGTTATAAATTCCATATTTGTCTGGAAAGCACTGTGCTATCCTTTGTCATTCTTTACTCATGCCATGTTGACCAATCAATGAAATTGTGTTATGAAATTGTTAAAGGAGTTTAGGATGGCTTAAAACAAATATGAGCTATGAGCTAGGGGCTATATATCAATGCGATTGTGACGCGCATTTCGTCACAGCGGTAAATCGCCATCACCTGCTTTCAAATGGAGCACCATTTAATACACAGAACCGTAGTTTACTGACAAGTTATGCAATATCGCATTCATTATCGAAGGCCATTCATCTGCTTAAAAAAAACCCACCTACAAACAACCAAATCAGCTGACCTCCAGTGAGGAAAAAAAGTCAAGTCAGTGTGAACAAGGTTTTACAAAGACAATACAGTCACACTATTGTCAGTGTATATCCAGCTGGTTAGTTCTCAGACCACAACATCTCACTGAAACTAGGACACATTCAGGTCAGAAGGAGAGATATAAGACTTCCTGTGTACGGACAACACACACAGCTCAAACGGCAAGAGTAAACCTCGACAGCTTGAACAAACACAAGCATACAGAGAGACAGCTTGTAAGGCTGGTTGGTGTGCGAGCATACAAGCACATCGGTACACAAAAGAAAAACC